>NC_061842.1:31174965-31177465 GCF_019202785.1 Penaeus chinensis | reverse complement strand
TGCGAATTGGTGCCCGCGAAAGTTACAGTTATTTGGAGAATCGTTCATGGAGTTTATGCGCAGTTGGATGTGCCGTATTCGTGGGTGTCAAAAATATATTTTAAGAAATTTCTAGGCAACTATATAATGTGTAAGCCAGTTTAGATGAGGTACTCTGCGCAGTTGTCTTGTTTACTGCAAGTTCCTTTGGTTTATGTCGTGCTGTTACGCTCCTGCCTTTTTCTGCTTCCAGTGTTAGCTGGGTATGCTTTCTTTCTCTCTCTCTCTCTCTCTCTCTCTCTCTCTCTCTCTCTCTCTCTCTCTCTCTCTCTCTCTCTCTCTCTCTCTATATATATATATATATATATATATATATTACACACACACACAAAAACACACACATATATATACACACACACATATGTGTATGTGTGTGTGTGTGTGTGTAATATATATATATATATATATATATATATAGATATATATATATATAGAGAGAGAGAAATATTTTTTTGTGTATAGTGTATATATACACTTTATAAGCATATATATATTAATATATATACACATATATATGTATATATATATATATATATATATATATATATATATATATACACACACATATATATATATACACACATACACACACACACACACACACACACACACACACACACACACACACACACACACACACAGGCTTATATATACATACATATATATATGTATGTATATATGTATATATATGTATATATATGTATATATACGTATATATATGTATATATATATACACATATACACACGAACATACATACATATTCATATACATCTGTTTATCCATCTATATATCTGTCCATATATCTATCTATCTATCTATCTATCTATATGTACACACATGACTGCATAATACACATTTTACTTACATCACACAAACACACAACATTTTTCTACTCATTTGTTCTAGCGGCTTTTCTGCTCGCTTGTTACATATTTTATACAGATGTCCTAATAAGTTCTCGACGCGTTCTGTTGGCAAGGACATCATTTATTTATTCGCTAAATTACGAACTGTACACGACATCGTATTCGGACATTTACAGGGATTAGAAACAACGGTAATTCTCTTTCTCGCTTTCTCTCTCTCTCTCTCTCTAACTCTTTCTCTCTCTCTCTCTCTCTCTCTCTCTCTCTCTCTCTCTCTCTCTCTCTCTCTCTCTCTGTCTGTCTCCCTCTCTCTCTCTCTCTCTCTCTCTCTCTCTCTCTCTCTCTCTCTCTCTCTCTCTCTCCCTCTCTCTCTCTCTCTTTCCCTCTCTCTCTCTCTCTCTCTCTCTCTCTCTCTCTCTCTCTCTCTCTCTCTCTCTCTCTCTCTCTCTCTCTCTCTCTCTCTCACACACACACATAAAGAAAGATAGAAAGAAAGAAAGAAAATCCATATGAAGGAAGCCCGGTGTATGCATATACACCGTGCCTCAAGCCCTGAATAAGATCCTCGATATAATGACGTTGCTATAGAGCTTCCGTTTTGCTTGAATTTGACGTAACTCAACCAGGAAGAGTCGACATCAGCGTTAGATGGGGAGGTCGATGTCCCTTCTGGCACGTATGAATAAGGTCGATGGAGTTAGTTTTAGAATTATTTTAGCTATCATTTCTGTGTGATAGTTCTCTCTCTCTCTCTTATTGTCTCTATTTATCTTCTTTTTTTCTTTTCTTCCCTCTCTCTAATGTTCTCTCTCTCTCTCTCTCTCTCACTCTCTCTCTCCCTCTCTCTCTCTCTCTCCCTCCCTCTCTCTCTCTCTCTCTCTCTCACTCTCTCTCTCTCTCTCTCTCTCTCTCTCTCTCTCTATCTCTCTCTCTCTCTCTCCATCTCCCTTTCTCCCCTTCCCTTTGTCTGACTCCTTATCTCTCTTTCTCTATTCGTCTCTCTCTCTCTCTCTCTCTCTCTCTCTCTCTCTCTCTCTCTCTCTCTCTCTCTCTCTCTCTCTCTCTCTCTCTCTCTCTCTCTCTCTCTCTCTCTCTCTCTCTTTCATCTTTCTTCCCTTTTTCCTTCTGTCTCTCTCTTTTTCTAGGAGTTCTGGGCCAATACATAAGATATTTTAAGACATTTCGAAATCAATGCGATGGCGCTGTGTTGCGCACTCTATCTCTCATGTTGCAAGCAGGACTGCAAAAAGGGCCGATAATGATGTTGCAGTTCGGTTGCAGTCAATACATCAGATGAGGACGGGAGGAGGGGAAGAGGAAGGGGAGGGGTGTCTGGGGGGAGAATGAAACCTCACAGTAAAACGTCCTGATTATGAGGTACATGTTAAGTCTATCTCACTTTTTATCAAATTACATATACACGTGCAGTCTCTCACGTGGATCAAGACACGCACATGTGTAAATGACGATATCTACGTATTCATCTATATATCTATCTCTGCCTAGCTAACCATATATCGCTATCTATCTTGTCATCAACTTATCTAAGTATGGAACTGTCTCCTAACCCATTGATATCTATGTCTATTATTTG
>NC_061842.1:31162465-31164965 GCF_019202785.1 Penaeus chinensis | reverse complement strand
TCAATTAGAGAACCCCTCCATTGTACAGAGTTCCAAAGACAACTAAAACACAGATTAGAAGAGCTAACTTTGAATGACAACACCGATTCATATTCAAATCCATGGGTACAAGTAACGTGTAAACACTTAGCTCAGCTGAACATACCCATAACTAAGACCCTGCATGGACGTTCTGTACCACCGTGGAAAATGTCGGACCTAAGTGTATATTATACGACTGCCCCCCAAAAAGACAGTGTTCCCCCTGCTATACTTAAGCAGTATGCACTTGCAATTATAAATGAGCATCTAGACACTCTGCCCAATGCATATGAATGCTACACTGACGGATCCTTGTAGTCTGGGAGCAGAGCAGGATGCGCTTTTGTTGTATATAAAAACAATATTTTGGAGCACCAAGATTGTAGGAGGGTTCATGAATGGGCTAGTACTACGCAAACTGAGTTGGCAGGAATACTCATGGCCACCGAATTTCTATTGAATCAAGCCTCAGGGGTCATATTCTGCGATTCAAACTGTGCTCTTCAGGCTCTAAACACTCGAGACGAAGGTGCGGGAAATATTGCAAATGGCATCAGGATAAACGTGTATTGTGCAAAAGAACGAGGTCATAATATACGTTTTGTGTGGATTCCATCGCATGTTGGAATCCCTAGGCATGATCATGGTGATCGCCTAGCAAAGTCAGCATGTGACAAACAAAGTGTGGATATAGATCTTGGGATACCTCTTTCTAGGATTTTATACATCATTAAAACTTCCTTCAGAGAGGACTTGACTGAGTTGATTAATTCTCAACGCGCATAAAGCACTATGACCGGTTTAGGCAAGATTCATTCATCTATGGTTTATATAAAACAAGAGCAAGACAGTGTGAAGTTGTGACTGCAAGAATCAGGCTTGGATATAGATTTTATTGGCAGGTCAGTACAGTCTGTAATGTAGAAGAAACTAAGTGTAAACTGTATAATGAAGAATATAAGCGAACACTTGTACATTATATCTCAGAGTGCCATGTGTTACAGCCTTTCAGACCAACTAGCATGAGGTACCGCGAACTATGTAACTATTTCATATTATCTGATGACTTAGAAGATATACTTATGTTGTATCCTAAATTTGGAATGTAGTATCACATAACCGCATATCAAATGTATTAATGCTTTTCCACGCCCAAGCTATACGCCGGCGTGGCAGATGAGTAAATAAAGGACTGTGTAATTGTTCCTTTCCTTAAACTGATAAAGTACTTATCATAACAATGTTATAGGCTAAACTTCAATTGTAATACCACTATGTAATGTTATAACCATGCATTAAATGTACCACAGCTTGCCCACGCCTGTGCAGTTATCCAGGGTAGTAAATAAAGGACTAAACTAAACCTCTTACAACACTGATGATACAGATAACAATAACAAGGGGGATAGTAATAAAAATTATAATGTTAAAGGTGATAATGATAACAATAATGATATTAGTGATAATAATGATGATAAGATAAAATAATTACAATACGTGATAATAATGATCACAGTGATATTAGTAATAATGATAATAATAACAACATTCATAATGACATCAATAATCTTGTTACTGATAACAACACTACTATTGGAACTAGATAGGATAATAATGATTATGATAAAAAAACAATAATACCAACAATAATAATAAGAATCTTTCTACAACCAATAATGATGATAATACAAATTACAGCTAATTAGATCAAAGAGTTATGACCTTAATACTGACTGAAGATCGCAAAGATATTGCAACTGCTGCGAACCCTACTGATTCATTTTAATTCTGAAAGCAGCTGACAATCTCATTCGGACCGGATATTGTCGGCGCCAATCAGTTAGGGAGAGGAGAGAGGAGGCAGACACGCACAGCGATCCAGGAAGGGTTAAGCTTTGGGCTAAGCTTCTAGCAATCACGGAGCCTTAGTTTCTGTTCAGCTGCAGAGCGTTTCGAAATGAGGTGGCGGCCAGAGGGTCTCTTTGACGCTGGGAAATAGAAGAGCAGAAAATATACAACTGTTATTGTTCTTTACGCAGATTTGAATTTATGTATATGTATATATTGATGTCACACACGCACACACACAAACGCACGCACGCACACACATACACACACACACACACACACACACACACACACACACACACACACATATATATGTGTATGTATATATATATATATATATATATATATATATATATATATATATATATATATATATGTGTGTGTGTGTGTGTGTGTGTGTGTGTGTGTGTGTGTGTGTGTGTGTGTGTGTGTGTGTGTTTGTGTTTGTGTATATATGTTTATGCACACACACACACACACACACACACACACACACACACACACAGAAACTTTTATGATTAAAAATGATTAGATGGGTATATATTAAAACTCAAGAACTTTACCCTTAATTGAAAGCACATGATTTGCGATTGACGGTCGTCTACGAATGCTGGGGGAAACGAATAAGCGT
>NC_061842.1:31154965-31157465 GCF_019202785.1 Penaeus chinensis | reverse complement strand
CAATAGTATACAATTATAAATGTTCAGAACACTTACGCTTTGAATGGGTTTTACATTCTTAATAATAATGAGAGAGACACATCGGGATGTTGTTCAGTGCCATGTGCCAGCCTCCAGCTGCAAGAAGACATACTATTTATCTCTAATTTCTAGTTTGATCTCAAATATTTACTTTCTTTTGTTCTATAATTCAAATATATAGTATCTTATGACTTTATTAATTATATAATTACAGTTGAACATTCTTTCTTACCTCGGATATTTCATGATAATCTCAAAGACTTTCAGGCTGTTGTATGGCACTCTTCTCTGATCTCTTTCTCTCTCTCTCTATGGTTATAGCAATAGTATCAGGCTTTAGTACTGTATATATTTCAAAATTTAAAGTCTACTCAGATCACATATAGTACAAACATATAGTTCTTCTTAACCTATACATGCATAATTTTCAGAACTTAAATGAATTTATTCAATAGCAAAGATAGTACACATTGTTTTCTTAATCAAAATATCAATTATACAACCTTATTTTAACGGTACTATTGACATATAACAGTGTACCCTTTAAATAAAGAGAATGTATGGTGGGGTAACAAAAAATCAGTACTTTGTAGGGTAGACTACTATACTTTACAATTTCCTAATCTTAATAAAAAAGATAATATAGAAATATATAAACTTTATATAAAACTATTAAAATAAAGTGTCATTCCTCTATAAAATAATTAAGTACTTCTATCTTACATAGCTACAGACAAAAAAACTGAGATATATATGAGTAATGCATATGCATAAAGACCAAGTGAGGTATATACAGGGTGGTTTCAAGACGAATTTTTGGGTCATTCTAACTTCACATCCCTTGTGCTCATTACACTTACTCTCCTTTCTCTTCCTTTCCTCGTCTTCCCTGCGCTGCCATACTGCCTTATTTTCTCCGCCAATGAACTCGACTTCAAACGTGTTGTCCTGGGTTAAACTGCATTTTGGTTCCATAAAAGAAATTTAGTCAAATATAAGGACCTGCAGACTACTCCGGGGTATTTTCGCCCTCTACTACATACGTGTAGTGAATCATCTCCTGGCCATGCCCCTTAAGAGAGAGAGAGAGAGAGAGAGAGAGAGAGCGAGATAGGTAGATAGATAGATAGATAGATAGAGAGAGAGAGAGAGAGAGAGAGAGAGAGAGAGAGAGAGAGAGAGAGAGAGAGAGAGAGAGAGAGAGAGATGGAGATAGAAAGATAGATAGATAGATAGATAGATAGATAGATAGATAGAGAGAGAGCTTATCTTAGGAATTATACCAAATATAATAATGTATTTGGTCAGAAAAATCCTAATAATTTAATCCAATTAAATGAAAGCCATAATAAAAGTGTTTCTAATAATTATAACAACAACGTGACGTGATTCTACTGAGAAAATTTCATAAGGATGTATTTACTGCTGAGAAAAAAAAAAAAAAAAATTGCTTCGCCGTTATGATGTTGATATTTGATAGCATGCCAACTTTGATGGGCTAAGTGTTAATGTATTTTAAGAAATCATGCATTTCATCACATTCTATTATCCTTTACTGCCTCTCTCGTAGATTCGTTAGCAAAAATGACTATTTTATGGAATGAAACATTACCTTCATTGTTGTCGTTATTATTATTGTTTTATTAATAGTGAGTAACAATCGTAAAAGTTTGCGAATTTATGTCGTCTAGTCGCGGAATGTTTTGAAATGATGAAATATGTGAATTTTTATTACAAACTAATGTACATAAGTGCTGTTAAAAGACCAGAAAGTAGTTTTACCTTAAGTACTAAAGGTAATGTACAGAATAAGAAAGCACTTGTTTAATAAATCATTGGTTCAAGTCTGGGTACTTTTCTGAGGATTTAAATATGTGTATGATCTTCCATTTCAACTAAAAGCATGGAATGTAAACTTATAAACAATATTTCTATTAACTTTTGCATGCAGAGAATACAGCAATCATATTTCAGTTGTAATGTTACAATAGCTATATTATATTCAACATCATCACTATTTTACGATTTTTTTTTCACTTGCTTTTAAACATCTCATCAGCTATTGCATTTTCATATATCACTATTTCTCTAGCTTTTTCCCATAATCACATTTTCATTATTTATATTCTCTCTGCTGACAAAATACCATATTTCTTTTATCATATACAAAACTTGACCTGTAAAGAAAGAAAAAAAAAAAGAATAAAAAGAAAAGAAAAACATATATTGCAGAACAAGTAAACGATTACGTAATAATAACCTTACAACGTTCCTACATGTAAAATAAAGATTCAACATTCTTGAGCATTTCCAAGACATTAATAGGATTAACATAACCTTCAAAATCACTTAGACTCTAATTATTGGGTCTATCCTTTGAGACCTTAGTTAGACATGAATCTAAAACGGATGTAAGTTTAGGTATTCAAGCTTATAGCCATAATGATCTCGTGGGGATTTGGAAATAAGGTACAGTATT
>NC_061842.1:31139965-31149965 GCF_019202785.1 Penaeus chinensis | reverse complement strand
ACCATTGCCATTGCCATTGCCATTGCCATTACCATTACCATTACCATTGCCATTGCCATTGCCATTGCCATTGCCATTGCCATTACTATTACTATTACTATTACTATTACTATCACTATCACTATCACTATCACTATCACTATCACTATTACTATTACAATCATTAACATTAATAATATAATTCTCATTCTCATTATTGTTATTATTATTATCATTATTGATATTGCTATTGTTGTGACTATTACTATTATTATTATCATTATTATTGTTGTTGTTGTTGTTTTTATTATTATTATTATTATTATTATTTTTATTAGTGTTGTCGGTGTTTTTGTTATTTTGTTGTTATTGATATTGAATTATTGTTCTTCTTCTTCTTCTTCTTAATATTATTATAGTCATTGTTTTCATTATTATCAATAATAATGATAATAATTTTATTGTTAGTGTTATGATAATAATAATGATAATAATAATAATAATAATAATAATAATAATAATAATTATTATTATTATTATTGGTGTTGTTGTTTTTGTTATTTTGTTATTGTTATTAATATAAGATTGTAGTGTCTACATTTATCCTGTATTCTGTTTGTCGTGTGCAATGATATGTTTAAGGTCTGAGAAGTACGTTGTTATTATTATTATTATTATTAGTAGTAGTAGTAGTAGTAGTATATTTTGTCATTGTTATTATCATTGCTATGAAAATAATAGTAATAATGATAATAATCAGGATAATAATAATAATAGCAAATCTCTACTACAACTCCTGACAGTAATGTTAAAAAAATAGTAGTAGTAGTAATGATAATAATAATCAGTATCAATATTGCTATCATTACATCTTTACAATTATCTTCATCATCGTCGCCATTATCATCATCATTTTCATCACTATCAACCAAATGACATATTTCAACAATCGTAACCATCATAAAACTAAACACAATTACAGTAAATATCATGTGAATCTACAACTATTATAAAGATTGTTATATAGATGTTTTAGAAATTCTATGACTATCAATACAGATAACATGGAACATACTCAAGCTGACGATAGATTTTATGGTGATATCAATATATTGAGAGTTCCTTGCAAGCACGAAGTTGCCTCTTTGCAATAACTGTATCTCGTGGATATCTGGATAGGATATGTTTCCTTGTTTCCCTGTCTGTTCTTGTCTGTCTCTGTCTTTGTCAGTGAGTGTATGTGTGTGTGTGTGTGTGTGTGTGTGTGTGTGTGTGTGTGTGTGTGTGTGTGTATGTGTATGTGTTTATTTGTTTCTACCTCTGTCTCTATCTGCATCTTCATCTCTGTTTCTATCCCTGCCTATTTGTCTCTCTCTCTCTCTCTCTCCCTACCTCCCTCCCTCCCTCCCTCCCTCCCTCTCTCTCTCTCTCTCCCTCTCTCCCTCTCTCCCTTTCTCCCTCTCTCCCTCTCTCCCTCTCTCCCTCTCTCCCTCTCTCCCTCTCTCCCTCTCTCCCTCTCTCCCTCTCTCCCTCTCTCCCTCTCTCCCTCTCACCCTCTCACCCTCTCTCCCTCTCTCCCTCTCTCCCTCTCTCCCTCTCTCCCTCTCACCCTCTCGCCCTCTCACCCTCTCTCCCTCTCTCCCTCTCTCCCTCTCTCCCTCTCTCCCTCTCTCCCTCTCTCCCTCTCTCCCTCTCTCCCTCCCTCCCACCTTTCCTCCTTCCCTGCTTCTCCTCCTCCCTCCCTCCCTCCTTCTTTCTCCTCCTCTCGCCCTTTAGCCGTGCCAAAAGGATATTTCGTCTAACTGTCAAACGCCATTTTTAATACTATTCTATGCTTAATGTTAGTTTGATTTTGTTAGAATAAAAGTGATGGCACACCGATGGTAATGCTTATGAAAATAATGTAGTGTGAATGATATTGGTGATGGATGAAACTGTTTTCAAATAAAAATTCGGGTGATAATACTGACGTGAATGATCGATAGATTGATGAATTTCGCAGACAGTGCATAAACAATATTCATACCAAAAGCGATCATAATGGCAGACAAAAACTGCCAGACGCAAAAAAAAACAAACAAACAAAAAACAATAAACATAAACTAGGTATCAATTTACCCTCGGTTGACATGTTAACTCCGAGTGACTGAAGTGTTAATGTAATAAACGTTTATCATGGTTTTCGCCCCTGCCAACTCCCCTTGCATTGACCACAGAAACTACTGCATTTCCTCCTGGTTTTCGCCTCTGTAACTTCCCCTTTTCCCGACTTTCTCTCAAGCTAAGCAAAGACCATTCCGGGAACGGGAATGTCGATTGGATTATAGAGCGCTGAACCGAATCCTGTGGGAATTTCCGGAATGTCTGGGGTATATCTTGGACATATTCTTTGCCGTAGATTTCTCGAGGTCTATTTTTCTTTTAATTAGATTGGCTTATCCTTATAATTTGGGAGTAATCTGGGAAAACTGTACTGCATTTTAGACATATTCGTTCCGAGAGATAAATTGAGGTCTGAAATAAAAATTCGAGGGAGATTTATTATTTCAAACTTTTACATATTGCTGAATGGACACACAAAATACCTTGGAAATGTCAAAATGCTAGACTGCCAGAAACCAGTTCTGCCTTAGTGCCGTTGGGCTGTAAGACTATTTAATTTAGTGTTGATTCAGAATTTTGAATATTTTTGTAGGGTTAATCTGTCTACAAAGGATTTCGTTGCATATAAATTATAATGTAACAACTGCTTCCTATTATTTTTTTTCAAATTCTTTTACTTGTTGTCAAATATGCAAAGAAATGGAATTCCCTGTGGCATCCTGCAACACCACTATGAATGCCAGACAGAAAGGAGGCTTAAACCTTCTTCCCCGTAACTCAACTTTTATGTTCAGTGAAATTTGTTAGTGGTGGACCGACGTACCTATTTTCTTCTTTCATGGATTCTTTACCTTTATTGATAAAGTCTAAACTTTAATGGATAAACTCATGATCTTTTCCTTTGAGAATTCTTGAAGAAACCAACACACTAATCCGTTCAATTTCGCTCTTAGTCATTTCTGCCATTCAAATGATTATTTTGGCACATATTTTGTTGGATTTTTCGAATCACAATTTGATGTTTAAGAATATCATGGTATTCTTTATTACCTATTCTATTTAGCTTTGATATCTAATTTTCAGGTTATGTATTAAACAATATTTCCGAGGCTAGTAAAAAAAAAAAAAAAAAAAAAAAAAAAAAAATCTCAGTAAATTTATGCGTGGAACAGAGAATAGCCATTTATGGATACTTTTGTGACATTTCAAGACATCTCTTCTATATGTAGAAAAGGTATGAATGTGAATGAATATCTTCACAATACGAGAGATGCAGTTAATCGATTTCGAATATATCTTCGTCCCGATGAAGATATATTGGCAATGAATACGGCACCAGCCTGCAAGAAATGTATTTTAGTCACAGTCACCCCCTGCAACATATTTTAGTTGGTTTGAAAACGACTTCAAGCAACTAAGAAGTATTTGGCAATGTATTGACCCTTTATACCAGTGGATCTTAACCTTTTAATACCGCGCCCCCTTTAGGAATTTGACCTTCCCTCCACGCCTCCCTATTTGTAAATAAAGAAAAATATAAGTATGATTTTAGTATTTTTAATGAGTATGAATTAGTGGCATTATAATCAAAACTCTCCATTATGCGACCACGCTCTCGTTAAGAAAGTAACAAAGATAATTAGAGAAATGACTCATTTTTTCCCCCAAGGACTCGCACTCCCTTTAGAAAATACGAGGACGCGCCCCGAAGTTAAGAACCATTGCTCTATATCTGCGGGTCACCTCTCTAAGTACTGCGCGTGTGTTCTGACTAACCTCCCCTCAACCTAATAGTATCCTAGCTGCTGAAATTGTAGGTTCTCGTCCTGGTTACAACTGTTATGCTTTTAAACGAGAACATAATACGAGAAAAAAACGTGGATTAGCAACATCTGATGTGGATACGTGAAAATAGAAGTTATGTGCATATGAATCACAAGCAACTGACTGTCGAACATATGATATTTCATGCGTGTTATGTACGTTCTGCATCTATTTCATTTTCATTGAATTACACGTTATACGTTCTGTATTTATTGTACTTTCAACAACTTGCTTCCATCGCGAGCGAATATTTCACACGAACTTGCAGTCAGTCAGCGGTGAATCGCGTGATATAGAATCATACAAAGTGAAAATGCTTTGGGTTAAGCTTCAGAAAACCAAATCGCTTCCATTTCTGTTTGGTTTGCAAAGCTTCGTGGAACGAGGCGGAGGCTTCGGTGTGTGTGTGTGGGGGGGGGGGGGGGGCACTGAAATCCTGTGGAATACTGTATGAGCAATTCTGATTTTTCTGTAATTTAATACGGCACATAAATCAGTTGGAGTATGTGTCCTTTATTATCCATCATGTGTCAGAGAGAAGTCACGCATTTCTGTGATCAGCATTAAGTGAATTATATATATTCAAGTCATATTTTTCTATCAAATTATTCCGTTGACTTCAGGTGCTGTTATTTACATGCAGCACAAAAGGTTTGTGCTAAAACATTTTCCGAGTGCCAAAAATTTTAGCTTGCTTTTAACCTGAGAGCAATATAAAAGCAAATTAATACCGAGGATTGGAAATGTAATATAACTGATAAATGATAATGAATAAAAGAAAACAATAACAGAAGTATGTAATAAATAATAATCAATATGATAGTTGTAATAATAATAATATAATTCAGTCATTCTAACGGTCATGTTTCAAACTCCTGTCAAAAATCACTCTAAATCGTCCTATTCTATAATCTATAATTATTCCAAAGTCCACATCTAATCCATGCTGGAGTTAAACGATTGCACTGTGGACAATACGGCCTCTGTTACTCTTGTATAGAAAAAAGAGTTGTTACAGATTGAACTTGCGCAAGTGTGTGTGCGTTCAACTTTGGGGAGTAAGTTTAGCATATCAATCAAGACTTAGGATGTCTGATAGGAAACAGAAAACAAACAAATAACTAAACTAAATACATTGAAAAAAGAAAATATGATGAAAAGGGGAGTAAGTTTAGCATACTAATCCATACTTAGAATACCCGACGGTAACAGAAAATATATCAACTACCAAGATTAAATAAAATTGAAAAGGGAATGAGGTTATACAAAATACTGTGTAATGATTCAGGACGTCGGAAGAAATATGGCATTCCTGTAATTAATTATGTACTTATACATTCAAAAAGTTAACTAATTGTTAACTAACATATATAGAACTACATAATAATTTGTTATTTTGTAAATGCATCGACATTTATACCACACCTTTTAACAAATGGTATGCATGTATAATTCTCTAACTTTGAAATTAGAAATGCAATTGAAAATATGAATAATTCATGAGGTGGAAAGTCATGAGATGTATTACCTGTGTTGTAGCCTTTTTTTCCTTGTAGAATTAAGTAGAGAGCTGATATAATACCCTTACTATTTGTTGTGAATATGTCATATACCATTACGTATTTGGCAATTTTCTACAAATTCATGTTATTTCCCTTTATGCAATCTTCATAATTGTGATGTTTCTTCACCGTTTTGGAAAGCTACAGTTTCTCTATTTTTAAGCAGTTGATCTTTTGATCCGATCTTCTCTTTATACGTAAATCGAATAACTTATTTATTTTTGTAGGGATATGTTTACCCATTTCTTAAACAATTATTTTAAATTTTCGTTCTGTTTGGCTATGTTCAAGCTGCAGATGAGCTTCAATGTAAGACTAGACGTAAGCTTCTTAACAAAATGTAATTAAGATGTAATCCATTTCTTTTTTTTTTTTTTTTTTTACCTTAATCCCTTCGAATAATGTAAGATACTGGTAATGATGTTTATACTTTTAGACAAAAAAAATAACCGTTAAAATAAAACAAAAAAACAAAAAAACTAATGAATAAAGGTTAACCACTTTCGCCAAAGAGGATATGCTACACAAAAATAAAAATACGTTATTTAGTAATCTCAATTTCAATACCGTATCTAGGGCAACGTAATAAGCCTGGATTTCATAGCTAGCATTCAGTCTGAGAGAAGCAGGAGGGCGCGCTTGTAATATTGCAGAGAGAGTAATGCTTTGTGATAAACTTTCGTATTAATTTATGTACATGACGGTGATGATATAACCCCATGGGATTCTTTAAATCAGAATAGATATTTAAAATGAATAATTTTGGCTGCCCCCCACCCTTAGAAAAAAATATACATTAAGTGTTACACAGATGCTAAGGATTTATCTTCTGGATATTAATTAAAACTATACGATAAGAATGTATTTTAGTCACAGTCCCACCCTCCGAAATATTTTAGTTGGTTTGGAAACGACTTCAAGCAACTAAATAGTCTTTGATGATGTCTTAACCTTCTCTATCTCTGGTTGAAAACTCGACACTTATCGCTAACGACTTTACTTAAGCTACGTAATCATACCGTTAGAGAATACAGGTAAAGTGGCTTCAGTTCAATAGCTTTACTATAGTGGATTAAGAAAAAAAATATATATATATTGTATAGAGGCTTTCCTATAATAAATTGAGTGTAATGTCTTCAGCATAGTGGTTTTAATATGATGGCTCCAATATAGTAGGTTTAACATGGTGGCTTCAAGGATTCATGCAGTTCCTTCACTATACTATCATTTAGTAAAATGGCTTCAATAAAGTAGAATTACTTTAATAGTGTCCAATATACTATATACAGATTTCACAATTATCTTCCGCGCCCTAAGAACAATAGACATGGCAGGACATACAGGAAATAAATAAAATGAAACAAACAAAAAGGATCATATAAATATCAGATGGATTTTAGAATTTCACATTCCTGTGTGCATACGATCATCAACATGATCATATGCTTAAATATTCAAAGCAAAGCATCTGGTATAGAATTAATGTCAGCATCATTTATACGTTGATTAATATATAAATCGTGTTTTGTTTATATATGGAACCGTTTTCACTGTAGTTTTGTTCGGTCAATGACTAAACCATTTTGAAAGAGGGAAGGAATGTAAATGTAAAAATCGTGTAACTTGTTTACAACTACTTTTGTCGTCCGTTACATGTCAAGAGTTATACATCATTGATTGCGTAGGTATATATCATTTATCCAGGTCAGAATTCCGTTACATCGACCGTCGATATTTTCCCCTTTCCTTTTTTTTTTTCTTTTTTTTCTTTTTTTTTTTAAATCGACCAATATTTGCGCTAGGTATTTCAAATTCAAAACGCAGTTTAACGGTCATTTTTTTTTTCAAAATGGCGTCCACGTCTCGAGCTCATTGCCTTCATTTAAATGTCTAAACTCTCCGTATCTTGCTAAAAAAAAACGTGAGAAGCATTTTTTTAACTGTTATTATTCTTTATTCAGAATCTGTATTCCTCCATTGATAAAGACTGGTACGTTCGACATCGTTTTTTCTTCTTATTATCACCTTTTCCATCTCTTTGTGCTCGTCGATTCTGTTGCTGAATTTATATCGGTTTCAGATCCTCTTTGACTTGAATCAAAGCCTTTGAAGTTCGGGACGTAAGTTCAAAAGGGACTTAATCTTACTATTTAACGGACTTCTTTCTCTTTGACGTCAGGACGAATGGAGAGAGAGGGGGGGGGGGGGTGAAAAGTCGTCACGTTGACAGGAATTTCGTAGTTTTTTGTTCTTCAAGAATTCTTCAATTCTTTGATAACTTTTTACTTTAGACTATCAGCTGTTTTATAACTGCTCGGAATTCTCGCACTGAGCGGGTATTTCTTCTGTGCTGTTGTCAGCAGAAATTACACGTTTTTTCTGTGTACATATTCTCTCTTTCTCTCACACACACACACACACACACACACACACACACACACACACACACACACACACACACACACACGTAAAAGTTATCAGAACAGACTATGACTAAGTGTATAAAATCACACCCACGAAAGCAAAGTAGATCAGCAAAAATATGTGCTCATATTTTTTCATATTTTTTTTATAGTTTTCGTTTTTGTAATTTTTAAAATCTAATTTGCATATACACTTACTCATACTTTGTTCCAGTATCTTCGGATTTCTTGTATTTGCATTTTTAACTGCCACTTTTTGTTTTTTGTTTCTAAGTTATATAATGTATTGTTATAATAAACTTCCATATAACTTTCTTGGTACAGTTTTATTGCACATTTTTATTACACTTTAGCCTTGCTAGAAGAAAGCAGAAATAATCCATGGTGAACAAGTAGAAACGGAAAATAATAGAAGCGGCGTACATCGCGACGAGAAAAAATATAAGCACGGTATTTTATCCAAGAATATCCGAAGGTCGCGGCAGCAATTACACGGGTAACGAGTGGCAGGTCACAGGGCGTCATGAGGTCCATTAGCTTTGGTCTAATACATGTGCTCTGTGATCTCGCTGATGCATGTCTTTCTGACCCAAAAAATTGATAGAAATTGGTCAAATACATCTCTTGTAATGGGAAGATATTCATTTACATTCATACTCTTTCTATACACATACGCAACTATGAACAGAAACATATATTTTGTGATTTTGTTTCATATATCGTTGATATAACATTCTACCTATCCTTCTACTGACGAATAATACACTTTTTAGCACAGTTACTATATCACATTAATAAACTGCCAAATAAGTTCAGAGTTATCATTATCATCCTATGTTGCCTATACAACATACACAGACGAACAAAAACATCACATAATCAAAGTAAAAGCGCTCAACACACTATTTTATTAGCGAATTCATAGACAACAAGAGGTGCTTCTCCACAAGAAACATCAAGCAGTGAGGACAACTCTCCCGCATACCCAAGCAGACGATAAACTTTTACGGCAATATCAATACACTGGGGCCTTACTCAGTACAGAGACTCTTCGTGCAGTCGCTGCATAAACTAGATAGGAGTCTGGGTTTATATGTGATGTATATACGTATATATACATATATGTGTATATATATAATTCATATTTATGTATCCGTGTTGATAGATAGATAGGGAGATATATAGGTAGATAATAGATAGGAAAATGAATAAATAAATACATTTATATATATGTATATATATACACACAATGTATGTATGTATGTATATATGTATACTTATATGTATATGTATATGTATATGTATATGTATATGTATATGTATATGTATATGTATATGTATATGTATATGTATATGTATATGTATATGTATATTTATATATGTATACACGACCACACGGCACGATAGCGGTAATGATTTTGAAAAGTTATTTATCACAACCATAAAATCAACAAGAAAAAAAAGTTGATTACCAATGAAAGCAACAAAGCAAGTAAAAAATAAAGAGTTTTACCCTCTTTCCATCCTGTGAGATTCCACGTTCGCTGTTGGGTGTCTCAGCAGGAAATATTCATCTCTTATTTCGACTGCTGATTGACCCTTTGCCGACCCCCGCAGAGCGCCGGAAAAGAAGGGAAAACGAAGAGCAACTCGGCAGAGGCTAGAAAGGCTTAGGTCATTTTATCATTTATGTTAGCGAAATGACTGTGGTTTTGGTGAATTTTGTAGAGGGTACGAAAGTTTCACTTGGCTAACTTCGGTGTGTGGCGCGAGTAACATACTTGTATATTTATATGTGTGTGTGTGTGTGTGTGTGTGTGTGTGTGTGTGTGTGTGTGTGTGTGTGTGTGTGCGTGTGTGTGTGTGTGTTTGTGTGTGTGTGTAGATATATATCTATATCTATATATATCTATATATATATGTATATATATATTTGTATATATATGTATATCTATGTAAATATATGTATATATATATATATATATATATATATATATATATATATATATATATTCAGGGAAAGCAACGGAAACCACCTTGTTTTTATCGCAGACATTTCAGAAAATAGCCCTCAGTGCCGTGTAAAAGGGGTGAATACAGAGTTATATA
>NC_061842.1:31127465-31129965 GCF_019202785.1 Penaeus chinensis | reverse complement strand
AATTGAGTGCGAGTAACGCCTAAAGCTCGTAGTTATAGAAACGTGACTTCAAATTAATCTGCGTGGAAGTCGAGAACTATTGGAATGAAGCCAATCACTTCTTAAAACACGGTTTCCCAAATGTTTTTTGGCATAGGACTTTGGCATATGACCTGAGTATTGCTGTAAAACCTTGATCGAAATAATGATATTGATAAAACATGTATTTCTCCTTATGTAACTGCGACTGTTTCATTACCGCCCTTGTCCTGACGAGGATTAGGTTAGTGTGGAATTCGCTGCCTGACTCTATCAACACTATTGCAGGTTTGCCTCGTTGCAATCACATATCTCTGGCTGAGGGTGCCAGGGGCTGGTAATGGGATTTGGTCTCTAATCTTATAACTGTGGGAAGGAGGGTGTTGCTGGTGATTTATGCTGCTTCAGGGATTGGAATATAAGTATTTTAGAAATATATCTGTTTTTTATAGAAAGATAAGAAGGTTAAACACGTAGATATTGTGTTTTCTCAACCGTTCACAACTAATCACCGTAGGCTACGCTCTTCGTCACAATGAAGCACCATAATCAAAGACAATCGATAATCATCCCCCCCCCAAAAAAAAGAATTTTTTTTCGTCTATTGCACTTATTTTTTATACCATCATCATCATTTGCTCGTTTCTGAATGTTTACTTCTTGTTCTGCATACCCCACCTATACCCTCGTGAGGAAGGAACCCGAAGCCGAAAAGACAAGGGCGGCCGTAACCCAAGCCAGGAAGCCAGATCACCCAGTCGTGCCGAGCCCCACTTCCTTCGGCTATGGTGAAGGGTTTATACTGGACGAATTGTCAATAAAACAACAAAGGGGCGAACCAAAAATCAGAAAAAAGAAAGAAAGAGAGAGAGAGAGGGGGAGAGGGAGATAGATAGATAGATAGATATATGTGTATATATAGAGAGAGAGCGAGAGAGGGAGAGGGAGAGGGAGAGGGAGAGGGAGAGGGAGAGGGAGAGGGAGAGGGAGAGGGAGAGGGAGAGAGAGAGAGAGAGAGAGAGAGAGAGAGAGAGTGAAGAGAAAGAGAGTGAAGAGAAAGAGAGTGAAGAGAAAGAGAGTGAAGAGAAAAAGAGTGAAGAGAATGAGAGAGGGAGAGAGAGAGATAGATAGATAGATAGATAGATAGATAGATAGATAGAGAGAGAGAGAGAGAGTGTGAGAGAGAGGGAAAGAGAGAGAGAGAGAAACGAATATACTAAAGGCCTTTTCGCTCTATTTTTCTCTTTTTTCTCTCTGTACTCTGAGGAAGCAATGTAGCAAAAAGACCCTTCGGCATATTCGTGTGTTTTCTTGTTCGTCCTTTCGTTGTCTCATTGATATTTTTTAAATATAAATCCTGCACATAGCCCAAGATGATGATATAATGAAAACAATAATGACAAAAAACAAAACAAAAAAACACTAATGTAAATAATAAGCATCTTAGAATTTTTTCGATCCGTCTGGGTACTTTATCAGCATTATTATTCTGTTTTCTGTAGAGCAAATCGGTGGATATTAAGCAAACAAATAAACTTCACTTCTTCCCTTTAACGAACCTCTTCAAAACAGCATTTCAAGGGATGAAATCCGAGTAACTCGCGGACCAAATTTTGAGAAAAATAAAGTGATATTTTTTTTCCAAATTCGGGACTCATTGTATGTCAATTTATTCCACCTATTTGTTATACATGAAAACGGAATGTTTTATTTCCTCTTCCGTCTACACAGTTTGAATATATGAATATATTCATGTTGCCCTGTTGGACATTCGAGACTACATTGGGAAAGAAAATGGTTTGACGTTAAAAGGTGGAAAAATGGATGTGTTGCTTGTGATATCTATGGCTATAATTGTGTATCTCTTTCTGTGTGTGAGGATGTGTGTGTGTGTGTGTGTGTGTGTGTGTGTGTGTGTGTGTGTGTGTGTGTGTGTGTGTGTGTGTGTGCGCGCGCGTACGTGTGTGCGTACATGTGTGCGTACGTGTGTGCGTCCGTGCGTGCGTGTGTGTGTGTGTGCTGCTGACTTTAGCATTGTGATAACAAGAACAATAATAACCGCAGCAGTAACAAGAGAAATAACTGTGGAGATGATTTAATGATCATCTGATGATATCAAGAGGAAAGCGATTATATTGTGACAGAGAATAAAATAATCAATAGTCGTATGCTTGAGAGAACGGTTTCATAGACACAGTAACGCATCCATTTTACACCTGTAACATAATTACCTTAGCGAGTAGACCTATAAAGAACAGAAAAGCTGCCTTAGGCTTCAAAGATCTCTACCAAACATTTGAAAAGTTACCGTGAACCACAATCACCAGACTGTGACACTTAACCTCCTGTTCTGAAACTACTTCACTTGTTCGATGGTTCTGTTCAAGGCAGTGAAGTCCATATAACTAGTTCAGATCCATCTCTTACCTTCATTGATCTCTACCTTCCTCCCCTCCCGTCTTTCAACCTTTATGAGTAGATT
>NC_061842.1:31117465-31122465 GCF_019202785.1 Penaeus chinensis | reverse complement strand
AGAAAGGAATGCGTATAGTAAGGTGAGGCAAATGGGGAAAAAGCAAGGAGGTTAGATGGCTTCCCCTCTCTTTGATGTGGCCTTTTCACATCTATCCTCGGGCTATAGAAACGACCCCATCTCACG
This sequence comes from Penaeus chinensis, assembly GCF_019202785.1. NCBI lineage: Eukaryota > Metazoa > Arthropoda > Malacostraca > Decapoda > Penaeidae > Penaeus > Penaeus chinensis. Next base: position 31,122,339 of record NC_061842.1, on the reverse strand, counting down.
CGTCATTTACCGTCCATGTTCCTGAGATTTCCGGCGAGGAGCGACTGTGAATATCGCCACGAGATATGATTGTTAATACTTCCTTGATCTTTTTACCTTTCTCTTTCAATACGCGTGCAGACTCATATACATACACATATGCAAGGTACGTTAATACATAATGATACTTTGATATATATACCTACCTACATACATACATATATATATTATATATATATATGTGTGTGTGTGTGTGTGTGTGTGTGTGTGTGTGTGAGTGTGTGAGTGTGTGATTGTGCGTGTGTGCGTGCGTGCGTGCGTGCGTGCGTGCGTGCGTGTGTGTGTGTGTGTATGTATGTATGTATGTATATATATACATACATACATACATACATACATCATCATTTGGGAGCTAACACCGGCAGGGGCGCATAGCCGCATCCACCCTTCGCTTCCACCTACGAGGGTCCCTCATGGCGAGCCGCCAGGCAGGGGCCCGGCCCATCTATAGTTCACGACAGGTTTGATCGATCTGCCCAAGGCACGACTTTCTCTGTCGTCCTACAGGCCTCCTCCACCCAGGGTTGTCTCGGACAGAGACAACGTGGTGGGCATGCGGGAATCGAGCCAAGTGGCCATATAGCCTGAGTTGCCAATCACGGATTGTGCAAGTAACAGGTCCTGTACCGGGCTCACGGTGCAGCCGTTGGTTGGACACATGGTCCCGCCAACTGTACCCCATGATCCGGCGCAAGGATCTGTTACAAAAGGCATCAAGACGAGATTCCAGAGCACAAGATAGTGTCCAAGTTTCACTACCATAGAATAAAAATGGCAGTATCAGTGCCTTGAAAACACGTAACTTGGTCCTTCTGCACAGGTAGCGACATCTCCAAATACTCTTGTCGTGAGATTTCATGACCCCTGCGGCCAGGCCAATCTGTCTACTGACTTCCTGGTCTGACAGCCCAGAGTCGTGAACTGCACTAACTATGTATATAAAACTATGTGACTTCAATGTTTTCAAAGCAAGCACATACTGACTGCACAGGGTCTCCTAGTAGGCCCTCAAAATCCTGGATCTTGGTCCTGGTCCAGGAGACCTCTAGCCCCAGGGTTTTTTCTTCATTGCTAAATGCATCAAGAGCTGCCACTAGGATTTCCAGAGATTCAGATAGAATGGCAACATTAGCATCATCAGGTATGTAACTTTGATATTGCCCTGAGTTGCTCCACAGTGACTTTGGACAATAGCTCTACCCAGTATCCAATCCATGCAAGTGTTGAAAAGTTTTGGTGCAAGAACACAGCCTTGCCTCACACCTGAACTAACAGGGAAGAAGCTCGACAGGCTCCCACCACACTTTACAGCACTTTCAGTGCCTGAATACAAGTTTGCTATTAATCCAACAATCCTTGTTGGAATTCCTCTTAGCCTCAGGATCTCCGAGTGATTTGTGATGCACCATATCAAACACCTTCTTGAGGTCGATGTAAATTGTGAGCAGCCCACATCCGAACTCACGACAGCGCTGTACAATGACTTGAAGCACCAGGATGTGGTCTATTGTGGACTTACCAGGAGTTAATCCAGATTACTCCAGCCTTCGGTGCCTCAGCAGGTGGTCTCTGATACATCTCAGTAAGATGTGTGCAAGTACCTTGCCTGGTATACTGAGTAGTGTAATGCCTTGGTGATTGCTGCAGTCCCACCGATCCCCTTTCCCCTTCCAAAGAGGGATGACCACACCCCTCAGCAGGTCAGGGGGAATGGTACCCGTCTGCCAGATGGTAGACAAGATTGCATGAAAACCTCGTGCCATAGGTTCTCGACCAGCCTTTAAGCTGGGATGCCACAAGCACCTGCTTTACCACTCTTCAGCTTGGAAATCGCCCTCCTGACTTCGGTCAGGGAGGGTAGATCCTCGCTGATGGGTGGGTCTGGCAGAGGAATCTCAACGTTACCCTTATCCATGTTAACTGTTGGTGGATCAACCTGAAACAACTGCTCAAAATAGTCAGCCCAACGCACAGGCATCCCATCAGGATCTGAGATTATCTGGCCACTTTCTGAGTGGACTGCAGTCGTCTGTAAGGAGGGCTTAGAGTTTAGCTTTCTCAGGGCTTGGTCGGCAGGACGAAGGTCCTTTACTAAGAAATGTATTTTGACCTCCTCTGCAAGATTCCTGATAAACTGTTCCTTATCCCTTCTCAACAGTGACCTAGTCCTACGCACCAGAGAACAAGTTGCAAATTGCGATCCCCTGACAATCGAGTCCCACGACAAGCATCTGTGGCTTCCAGTGTCTCCTGTGAGATGGAATTCTGTTTTGCTCTTGGGCGTCCACCAATCAATTCTTAGGCTACATCAAGTGTTTCACACTTTAAGGTGTCCCACAGAAGAACAGGGTCCGCCAGGCCCTTGAGTGCTATGAAACGACCAGAGATAGCCTTGGCAAACCCTCGGTCACACTCAACCTCCCTCACTCTGTCCAAATGAAACACCCTAAGGTGTTCATTTGGGTGACGGGGGAGTTCTAAAGTGGACCCAGAGAGTAGCCACAACTAATCCATGATCAGTTCCACAGAACCTGGTGCTTCGATACACCTTGCAGTTCTGGAGGATCCTCCATTGAATGCTAAGGAGGATGTGGTCGATCTCCTTGGTCACACTACCCATATCGCTGTACCAAGTCCAATGATGCGGGTCAGAACGCCAATACCAGGAGCCAGAAACTCTCAATTTCTGGGACCTAGCAAAGTCACGGAAAAGGAGGTTATTCTCGCTGCCAGCCATAAGCTCCTGAGCCATGAGGACCGACAGACATCTCGTAGCCAGCTCGATCGCAGCCGGATACCGTATTGAAGACACCCAGAACAATACAAATATCTCGACGAGGACAGCTGTCTGTCACAGATGCAAGTTTGGTGTAAAACATCTTTTTCATCCTCAAGTTTATATACATCCGTAGGAGTGTACACAGCAATAAGAGACATGAAGCCAAATGAAAGCTTCAGTCTTCAATACCATAATACGCTCGTCGACTGGAGTGACCTCTACTACTTAGGACTGAAGTCCGCTGGAGATGGCTATGGCTACTCCCTGGAGATGGTGGCCATCGCTGCGGACCCGACCAGTAATAAGTGTAGCCACTCACACTAATCGTGCTGCTGCCAGGTCTTCTAACCTCCGAGAGAGCAGCCACCTCAACTTTCAGCTGCTTCAATTCCCTCGACAGTAGTGGTAACCGATCGTCCTGGAAGGAATGGACGTTCCAAGCCCCCACCGTGACAGCCCGCCTGAGGTCTAACCTCGGGCAGTCACTCTGGGTGGGCGCCACCTCTGTCACCCCTACCGACGCCGCCCCATAAAGAGGAGGTTGGCTGGCTGCAGGTCCCATAATCCGCCTGCAAGGCTCCCTGGGGCTTTCCCCCATAGGTCTCACGCCAGGTTGGCGGCCGCCGGGACCCAGATGGGATGACGGGTAACCCCCGCTCCCTACCCGAGTCCCAGCGGTCGCTAACTCAGAGGGACCTACAGTCCGCCCTACTTGCATGCATATACATATATATATATATATATATATATATATATACATATATATGTATATATATACATACATATGCATATAGATACATACATGTGTGTATGTGTGTGTGTGTGTGTGTGTGTGTGTGTGTGTGTGTGTGTGTGTGTGTGTGTGTGTGTGTGTGTGTGTATACATACATACATACATATACATATGTATGTATATATATACATACATAAACATATACATACATACATGTGTGTGTGTGTGTGTGTGTGTGTGTGTGTGTGTGTGTGTGTGTGTGTGTGTGCATGCCGTGCATACATGTATGAAAAGAGAGAGAGAGAGAACGTGTGTATGTATATATCTATATATATATATATATAAATATATATATATATATATATATATATATATAAATAGATATATATACACCCACATACATACATATATATATACATATAAATATATATATATATACATATACATATGAATATACATATACATATACACATATACATACATACATATATGTGTGTGTACATATACATACATACATATATGTGTGTGTACATATACATGCCGTGCATATATGTATAAAGAGAGAGAGAGAGAGAAATAGATGGATAAATAGGTAGGTAGATAGATAGATAGATAAATAGATAGATTGATAGATAGATAGATAGATAGAGAGAGAGAGAGAGAGAGAGAGAGAGAGAGGCAGATAGATAGATTGATAGTGAGAGAGAGAGACAAACAGAAACAGAGGTACAGAGGGTGAGAAAAAAAAAAAAAAAAGCATATAGGCATAGATGCGAATAGATATAGAGAGATGAACAAAGAGGAAGAGAGATGAATAAACAATGAGACAGATAAATAGCCAGAGACATAGACGTAATGAACAGATATGCAGATAAATAGATGCTTAAATAGATATATTGAAAAATGAAAACATAAACATGAATGTAGGTATAGATTAAAATACAGGCATACATATATGCAAATATACATAGACATACAAATTTAAACAGCTTATTTAATGTACAGACATAAAAAATATTTACATACGTATGGTCATAAATGTATCTCATTATGCATATTTCTCTCAAAGGAATGAAAGGAATCATTTCAAAACATTAAAACGCCAGAGATTTTATAGACACACACAACTGCGGGAGACACGAAGTAGGTTTCCTTAAAGGGAATGTATTTCAGAAAGGAAAAGGGAAGAAGATATGTGATAATGACCCTTATGTTCACCTCTTTTAAGGATTGTAGGGTGAAGATGAGATCGAGATGACCTCTCAGCCCAAGGGACCTCTGGTGGTGATGAATACGATGATGATGATGCTAATACTACGTGAT
>NC_061842.1:31084965-31087465 GCF_019202785.1 Penaeus chinensis | reverse complement strand
ACCTCTCTCTCTCTCTCTCTCTCTCTCTCTCTCTCTCTCTCTCTCTCTCTCTCTCTCTCTCTCTCTCTCTCTCTCTCTCTTCCCATCTTTTCCTCTCTCACACAGCATATATCTATCTATCTATAAATTCGTATATAATGCTTGTTATACAACTTCAATTTGCACTATAATCCATGATATTGAAAATTGCAATCCGTTCTTCAAATATAATTGACTTCATAATGGAAAGATTGTGACTAATGGAATGTAATATGTTATGCAATATAATGACACAATACACACAATAAATCTTGATCAATTATTTGCCCTGATATTGCCAAATTAATATTATATCAACCTCTACACCCGAAGCTCTATTTAATCGCATTCATAAACAGCAATAAGTTATTTCAAACTAATTAGCATTATCAAATATATTCGTATAGAAACTCGTACTCTCATTATTTTTCATTAGTTACTGACATTAATAAAATACAAATTATTAGCATGTCTTTGAATCTAAATGTGCACCAGATTGGGAAATAAACAAGCGTTATTGTATAAAATTTGATGGTCGGTGGGGAGACGAATGTTTCCTCACACAAACACACACATATACATGTGTGTATATATATATATATATATATATATATATATATATATATATATATATATGTATGTGTGTGTGTGTGTGTGTGTGTGTGTGTGTGTGTGTGTGTGTGTGTGCGTGTGTGTGTGTGTGTGTGTGTATGTGTGTGTGTGTGTGTGTGTGTGTTTTAAACAGTCATTCACTGGGCTGCAGGCCTTTCTCAATTCACTATTGAAAGGATATTTGGCAGTGCCACCCTTGCCTGATTGGATGCCCTTCTTAATCAACCGCGGTTCGGTGCGCTAACACTTGTTCTACGGCGGTGACTTCCCCTACGACACCTGCGTTTGACTTCTCGAGGCGATATGTCGTTTTCTCGCCGTGAGATCTCGCTCGAGCCAGCAGTCAGAGCGCTGGCATTTTTACTACCGCCATGGCGGGGAATTGAACTCGGGCCCACGTAGGTCGGAGTCCGGTGCTCATTTGAAAAGGTAATTCTGAGGGAACACCTAGGACACCTGCATTTGAACTCTCTAGGCGATATGTCATCTCGCCGAGAGATCGGGCATGAGCCAGCAGTCGCGACCACAAGGGTCGGAGTCCAGTGCACTACCAACTGGACCATCGTGGCAGTTGCATAAATACATATACATATACATAAACATATACATATACATATACATATATACACAATATATATTATGTATATAATATATATATACAAATATATAGTATATATATGAACCATATTCATTGTGACAAATGGTATGATTTTGTATGTTCTCCGCCTTCTTTCTGAGGTTTAGCCGGAAGCCTCTGGGAGCGCTGCCAATACCAGAAGTGATCGGTCTCATTGGTACGCCTGCATTGTATACCTTCAGGAGACCTCTCACTGAAGTAAACGCTTACTTCAAATGCTGGAGGAGGCCTCCCGCAACCCGTTCACGAGAGGCCGCCCGAAGGTACACAAGCCAGGCGTACCGATGAAACCGATCACTTCTGGTATTGGCAGCGCTCCCCATCGTTTGGCTAAGTGCTTGGTTAAATCCCTCTCCGGCGCTATGGGAGTCATCAGTGATTCCTACCTGAAGAACTAAGGGGACCTCACGAGACACCTTCAGAGTACAGAAATAAAAAAGCTGGCTAGTTTTGATGTGAAATCCCTCTTTAACAATGTCCCCATAGAAGGTGCAATTCGAGCAGTCGAGAGGGTCACCAGCTCCCTGATAGATGCCGAAACACCACTTCGTGAGCCTAGTGAAGTTATGCGTGGACTTTGCAGGCTAATTTGCAGGGGTAGAATATCAAGAGATTAGTGATCCTGCCATGGACTCCCCTCTGAGCGTAGTCCTGGGCTGCCTCTTCATGGAGACGCAGAAGAGGGATCATTACAGGGATATAATCAGCAGACATTCTATTTGGCTTCGTTACGTAGATGATGTCCTCGTCATCGTCCCTAGAAGGTCGTGCTTACACCATATGACGACGCAGCTTAACTCCATCAACGAGAAAATCCAGTTCATCGTGGAAGAAGAGGATCAGAAATGAATTTACCTGGACACTGATCCATCGGGGTGACGACGGCCTACGTTTGATTGGTTACTTCCTCAGAGCACTGAGGATCTGCAGCCCTGAATTCCTTGAGGATGAGTTTGTCTTTGTAATTAATTCTTTCAAATATCCCATTTACACATCTCTTGTATTATGAAGATACTCATTCTCCTTCATACTTTTTCTACACAAACACACAAACACACACACACACACCCACACACACACACACACACACACACACACACACACACACACACACACACACACATATATATATATATAAAAGAAGAAAAAAAAAATATATATGTATGTATATACATATACATATACATATACATATATACATACACACACACATACACACACAAACACACACAT
>NC_061842.1:31069965-31072465 GCF_019202785.1 Penaeus chinensis | reverse complement strand
GGTGTCTTTTTCATAACCTTGCTTTGTTTGTTTTTTTCACCGAATAAGAATCAAGATATTGTTACAGATTGTGTGTATGAATTCCGATTTTCAAGTATTCCATGGCAATAATAATGGTGATGGTGATGATGATGATGATGACGATGATGATGATGGTGATGTGATGACGATGATGATGATGATGATGATGATGATGATGACGATGACGATGACGATGACGATGATGATGATGATGATGATGATGATGATAAAAATGATGATTATGATGATGATAACAATTATGATGATAATAATAAGAATAACATCAATAATAATGATGATAATAATAATACGAGAATAACCTAAGTTCACCCTACCCGCCTGGAAGGAAGGAATGGTGGGCGGTCCTTCGGCTCAGTGTATCTTCACCTTCACCTTTAGACCGGCAGTATCTTTGTCACACGCTGATGAGGGGACGGGGAGTTCAAGCTGGGTGACCGTGTGTATCTATTCCCCTGTTTATTATTATTATTATTATTATTGTTATTTTTATTATTATTATCATTATTATCATTTTTTTTTATTATTTGCTCCTCTGTGTTGTTGTCTCTTTGTGTATGGCTGCTTGGTGTGTTCATTTGTGTTTGTGTTTGTTTTTCTTTCTTTCTCTCTTAAGTCTGGATATTTGTGTGTGTGTGTACATATGTTTTCTTGTTGTTTTGTTTTCCTTTGAGTGTTTCTGTATCATCCTTGTCTACTATTTCTCTCTCTTTCTCTTTCTTTCTTTCTCTCTCTCTTTCTTTCTTTCTTTCTCTCTCTCTCCCCCTCTCTCTCTCTCTCTCTCTCTCTCTCTCTCTCTCTCTCTCTCTCTCTCTCTCTCTCTCTCTCTCTCTCTCTCTCTCTTACTCTCTCTATCTCCCCCTCCCTCCCTCCCTCCTTCCCCCTCTCTCTCTCTGTCTCTCTCTCTCTCTCTCTCTCTCTCTCTCTCTCTCTCTCTCTCTTCTCTCTCTCTCTCTCTCTCTCTCTCCTTCACTCTCTCTCTCTCTCTCTCTCTCTCTCCTTCCCTCCCTCTTTCCCTCTCTCTCTCTCTCTCTCTCTGCTACCCTCCCTTTCCTTCATCCTTTATGCACAAGCCCGTCTGTCGTGTAGGTGGCAGAACCGAATCTAAACTGGAGGATTGGGATTGAGGGTGGGGTGGGGGTGGGGGTGGGGGGTGCTGTTCCCTTTGCGTCGTCACCTTCGTCTTTAGAATTCAAGTTGGCGGGCGGCGGTAAAGCGATGATTCTGCCTCTCTATATATTCAGCTACATATTTCTGTTTCTGTGGCCATATCTCCATATGTGTATTAAAATATGCTTGCACCGAATTATGTATTGTCAGCGTTACTGTCTGTTTGTTTACTATTTAGTTTAATCCGACCGTTTAGCTGTGTGTGTGTGTGTGTTTATTTTTTCTCTCTCTCTTAGTTCACTTCACTTTGTTGGGGTCCCGTATCTATATGGCCTAGATTGATTCAGATATTGAATGTTGACTCATTTGATCATCACAGCTGAATGCTTACCATAACGTGATTGGCTTCATTGCCAGTAGGCACTCCAGCTTTGATGATGTAAGCGACAGCAATAACCTCTTCACCAACCTGGTAGCGATGGCCATTGATCCATGTATATATATATTAGGATGGAGCAGTGCAACATTGAAGTATCTGACACGTTGCAGTGTTCCGCAAAAGTGCTAAATGGTGTCTTTGCCTATGAGCTGTCATGCACAATGCATAGCCTTTCGACTGAATCTACTACTTTGTTCTGAGGGCTTGCGTGGACCCATGATCTGATCGAGCTACGATAGGGTCACCTAAGGAGGCGCATTACTGGCCACAGGGAATACACATGCAAGACATCTCTCAACCTTTAGGACCCCCGTCTCCACAGAGCAAAGGACGCACGGGAAACATGTGGTTTAAACCCCTTAGCAGAGAGGGCCAAGGAGAGTACCCCCCCTCCCCCCCTTCTGGGCAGGCAACTAAGAACCATTTGGCCATTCCTTCCCAGCGGAGTGGCCGCTACTCAAAGGGAAGGGAAAGCCATCCACGGCGACTAATGCAAGGGGAGGAGGGAGTTCTGGCCCCCACACGATGACAAGGCGGTTCCTCTGAGGCAGGTTTCCTCTCTTGCCTTTATATGTATCAATAGTCTCACTTTGTCCTTCAGCCCTTCTGTTAATCCCTGCCCTTTCTTCTTTTGTCTTTATCTCTATTTGTCTGTCAGTCTCCCTCCTCCTCCTGCTCTCCCTCTTTCTCCTTCCCTTTCTCTCCCCCCTCTCCTCGGCATTTCCTCCCAGTCTCCCTCCTCTTTCTTCTACCTTCGTTTCCTTCCTCCCTATATTTTTCTTCACTTTCCTCCCTTTCTCCCTCCCTTCCTTCCTCCTTCCATCTCTCATCTCTTCTTTTCCATCTTTAAGGCATTAAAGAGAAAGGAGAAAAAGAAAAGTAACATGATCTGTCTTTGTAAATTGCAAAGGA
>NC_061842.1:31054965-31057465 GCF_019202785.1 Penaeus chinensis | reverse complement strand
CAGAACATAAATCCGTGGTGGTTGGGTTAATTTCCTAATTAACCCAACCACCATAAAATCTATTATGAAATGGTAATATTGATGATAGAGTAAAATAGAGACAAATGAATAATTATACGATATAACCGTCTTTTGCTTATATTTCAATTTCCATTTCCACGTCGAAAGAACGAAAAAAAAGAGGAAAAAAGAAAAGAAACGAAAAAAAAAAAAAAACTATTCATTTATGTTTATTTGTTCTCTCCTCTTCAGTCATGAAGCACCTGTGTAAAAAAAAAAAAAAAAATCAAAGTATACGTAATTTAGTAAATTGACGCCGTCTAGACTAAAAAAAACCAAAAACAAAAAAACAAACAAAAAAAAAAAAAAACGCCAAGACAAAAAGGCGCGGGAAAACATGATACTTTCCCGCTAAAAGGTTCATCCTCTCAAAATTATATATACTTTAAGAAACGTAAATTCCTCGCATTGACATGTAATATTATTGTCTACAATTATATTCCCCTTTATTTTCATAATATTAAGGCATCGATAACAGTTTATGCTTAATTAGGGCTGCGGCTAAATGACGGACGTGAAAGTAGCACAACTGATATTGTATACGAATTACATGAAATTTAATCAAATATGTTACACAACCGTTTCATGACAGAACAGAGTTTATTATGAACACATAATAAACTTTTGTTTTCGCTTTTCGGACGAATAAACATCTAGGTTACACTATAATTAACTTGTCAGTGTTATGGAAGGGGAAAAGGAGGTGTAGGGAAAAGACAATTATATCATATTTTTACACGCTTCTGTATCTATTTCGCTGATCTATTTTTATTATCATTATTTTTCTTATAGAGGTTTACTTAATCCTTTGGCGAGTATAAGCTATAGAGAGTATAGGTGACGGTATTAACATTCGTTAAAGAAAGTAAACATCAAGTGTCTTTTTACATATGCTTTCTTGTGCACTTCATTTCGAAATTCAAAATATGAGTGTCAATAGTTTATTTAACATAGTTTATTTAGCAACAAGCCTATTTAGTGTTATGTTTGAATGCGTTGCAGTGTTTACCAGATAAAATCCCAACTCGATAATTTAGGGTGGCCGCGAACTTATCCGGCCAGCTGGATATATTTGTTTGCACACACATATAGATATGCTAATTAACAAATGGATAAACACAAACTAATAAACACACACACATACACACACACACACACACACACACACACACACACACACACACACGCACATTCACATCTAGTTAAATCTATTATTATTATCTTTGTGTATGTGTATGTGTGTGTATGCTTAAACACACACACACACACACACACACACACACACACACACACACACACACACATACACACACACACACACACACACACATATATATATATATATATATATATATATATATATACATATATATATACATAATCATATATATGTATGTAAGCTATTACCTATCTATATATCATCTCAAAATAAAGGAAAAAGCTTCATTCTAACCATTATTACTTTCACAACCCCACACAATATCTATCAATTTCTTGCAAATAGGGGTGCATTTGTGTTTGTTTCGTTTGTAATATAACCACAATATAATCCTAATCGACTATCAGACACTGTCAAACCTTCTGGCGAGTTAATAAACACGAACTAAAGATCGACACTGCTTCATCCGAACCTCCGTCGATTTTCGCTGTGAAGAACGGCGAACGGCTGTACCTAATAGACCCAAATCTACCAAACTATTAGCCACAGGTGCGGACTAGCAGGATGCCTACTCGTGCTTGAATATCCATTCATTCTGATAATATTGCTGCCGCCAAGAAGGTTACTTGCAATGGAGTAGTCTGGACCTTTACGCGAATCGTGGTTCGTTTAGTGCTTCGCATGGGTCGTGTCGGGTCTTCGAGTGAGATTTCGGCGTAGAGATTTCTGTTGTTGGTTTGTTTATTCATCTTTTTGTTTTCTGTTTGTTTTGTTTCCTTGTTCGTAGATTTTTCTTTTTCCTTTTTTTATTATTGTTTTATTTTTAGTAAATTATATTTTGATGTTGATGTTGATTTTATGTTATTTAGTATTATTAACATCATTGTTATTATTATTCTTGTGTTGTTGTTGCTGTTGCTGTTATTATTATTGATATCATCATTGTGATTATTATCGTTATTAATGATAATACCAATTATAATGATGATTATTATAATCCTTATTATCGGCAATATTACTACTATTATAACAGTTGTTATTATTCTTATTGTTTATGTTGTTGTTAATGCTGTTATTTTGTTATTGCTGTCAGTGATATTATTATTGTCATTATTATTATCATTATCGTTATGGTCAGCCTCTTTATAAGTAGTAGTATTACTATGACTATTATTATTATATTATTATTACTATTATTATTATTGTTATTATTATATTGATACTATTATTATTTGTATCATTATTATTATTACTATTGTTATTATTCGATCCTGAGCCTGG
>NC_061842.1:31044965-31047465 GCF_019202785.1 Penaeus chinensis | reverse complement strand
GAGGGTGATGGTGAGGGTGATGGGGATGGGGAGGATGACGTTGATGGGGATGGTGAGGATGGTGAGAGTGATGGTGGTGATGGTGACGATGGTGAGGATGACGGTGATGGGGATGGTGAGGATGTTGAGGGTGATGGTGGTGATGGTGACGATGGTGATGGTGGTGAGGATGGTGATGACGAGGGTTGTGATGGATGGTGCGGATGGTGAGGGTAAGGGTGGTGATGGTGACGATGGTGAGAATGGTGAGGGTGATGGTGGTGATGAGGATGGTGAGGGTGATGGTGAGGGCGGTGATGGTGACAATGGTGAGGGTGATGAGGATGGTGAGGGTGATGGTGATAAGAATGCTAATAAGAATGGTAGTAAGGATGGTGGTGATAAATATAATGACAAAAATGAGAAATTATGGCAATAAGATGAAAAAAATATTGATACTAAAGATAGTGATGATGATAAGGATGGTGAATATGAGAATAATGAAAACAATACTGCACAATAATGACAATGGCATCGGGATTGCTGAACACTTCCACACTCAAGGTTATTACTATCACTATTATTCTTTGTTAATATCATCACAGTAATTTGTGTGTTTCCTGCTTGTATGTGTGTGTGTGTGTGTGTGTGTGTGTGTGTGTGTGTGTGTGTGTGTGTGCGTGTGTGTGTGTGTGTGTGCTCGCGTGTGTGTTTATGTGGTGTGTGTCTGTTTGTTTTCTGTTTTAAATTTCCTGATGTCGGGAAAGTGAGGAAATCACGAAAGTAGGAGGGCCTGACTGACAGGTCCAATGAGCGAGCCGCGAGGTGTCCGGTGTCGGCCAGGCAAGTGATGTGGCAATCAGGCCAAGGCTACCGGAAGTGGCATGACGCAACCGGGACAGTGGGCGTCATGTGCAGCTGTCATGGTTGCTACATTATATGTGTGTGTGTGTGTGTGTGCGTGTGTGTGTGTGTGTGTGTGTGTGTGTGTGTGTGTGTGTGTGTGTGTGTGTGTGTGTGTGTGTGTGTGTGTGTGTGTGTGTGTGTGTGTGTGGGTTTATATATATGCGCGTATGTATATATATATATATATATATATATATATATATATATATATATATAATATATGTACGTATATATGTCGTGAAAATGTCATCTCACGACAAGGTAGATACGAGTCTCATTCTTCAATGATGGTTACCACTATCAATATGAATAAAACTTTCTCCACTCATGAAAACTCTTGAAGTAAAACACTCCTAATCTTTATTCCTAATTTCACACTATCTTTCATATATTAACTAACTTAAATTACGTCAACACCTTATCTAAGTAGTAAATAATAATTAATACTTTCATTTTTAGGCGTCATATACTTTTTATTCTTCTAATGGTTAGTTTGTTTAGGAATAATAAACAAGGCATGTCGTGTGAATAGAACAAGGCTGGCTCCTGCAGACGAACTACACTCCGTGACATAATCAAATGGTGATGTAAAGGTATCAAAATAGATCTGTATCATGCCAAATTAAACCCTTTCTGTGACTCAAAATATTGATTACATACTGCATCCTTAAAAAACAAAAACACAAACAAAGAAAACGTTATGTGGTTTTGGGACATATGTTTATATATCTGTGTCTGTGTGCATACACACACCCACACACACACACACACACACACACATATATATACACGTGGTCCCGAGTTAAATTCCCCGTCGCGGCAGTCGTTAAAATGCCTGCGCTCTGACTGCTGGCTCGAGCCCGAGAAAACGGCATATCGCCTTGAGAAGTCAAACGCAGGTGTCGTAGGGGAAGTCACCGCCGTGGCACAAGTGTTAGCGCGCATAACGGCGGTTGATCAGGCAGGGCATCCAATCAAACAAGGGTGACACTGTCATATAACTTCTCAATAGTGAATTGAGAGAGGCCTGTGTTCTGCAGTGGAATGAATGGCTGTATATACATACATACATACATACATATATATATAATATATATAATATATATATATATATATATACATATATATATATATGTGTGTGTGTGTGTGTGTGTGTGTGTGTGTATATGTATATATGTACATATATATGTATATATTATATATATATGTATATATATATATATATATATATATATATATATATGTATATTAACACACACACACACACACACAAACACACGTACGAATCTCTATCTCCCTTTCCTTCCGCCCCCCCCCCTCTCCCTGGCTGATCGAAATTCCTCTTCCGTAGAGTCCGTCACAAGCCTCCCCTTCTCTCGACTAAATCTCAACAAAGCTGTAGTTGATTCCTCGCATTCTCAAATTTTCTTTACAAAAATGTGAGGATTCTTTGAGTTTCTTTGTTTTGTTTTTTTAGTGTTTTATAGTTATATATTTCGTTTGTTTGTTTGACTTTTCAATATTGATCATTATCATTACGTCTTTTACCTTTTTTTCGGCCGTATTGGAATTGTATTATTATTTTTCTATGTGTTAGAATCAAAATGATTATCAT
>NC_061842.1:31007465-31009965 GCF_019202785.1 Penaeus chinensis | reverse complement strand
GCCCCCGGTGACTTTTTCAAAATAAAATTTCCCATAAATGTAAAGAGAGAAAGATAATAAAATAAAATATTTATATATTAAAATAAAATAAATGTAATTTTATATGTGTATAAAATATTTTATAATATATAAATATATTAAAATACACGTGGGGTTTGTGTAGTAAAGTATGTGGGGTTTTGTGTGTGTGTGTGGGGATGTGTTTTTTGGTGTGTGTGTAAGTATATATTTTTTTAAAATATATATGCATTAAATATAAATAACAAAATATATTTTATGTAAAGATTTTTGGCCCCCTCCTCTATAAAATAATGACTTTGTGACAAAACAGAAAAATTGGCCCCATAAATATTTTAAAGAGAGAAAAAAAGAGAACTATTTTTTTTTTTTTTATTTTTTTTTATTTACCCCCCACCCCAAAATTTGGATTTTTATATATTTTCTTATATACAAAATATTTTTTGTGCGTGGGGTGTTTTGTTGTATATAAAATTTTACCCCATATCTAAAATGCACCCCACACACACACACACAACAAACCACACACCCCAAAACCAAACCCCAAAACCCCCAACACACACCACACCACACCACATTCATATAGCCCCCCCATGCTACATTTCCCCACAAAAAAACGTTTTATTACTGAAAAAGTATTAATTTGCATCCCAAAAAATAAGGAAAGGGGCCCCCTTTATTACTACGGGCTTTAAAGCTCCCCCGGCCAGGGGAACCCCCAGGGCCCGGGCGTACTTTACTTAAAAGTGGATCCATATTTTAGCTTTAAAAAATTACTCTTTTTATTAGGAGTAAAAAAGCCCGTTTTAAAGTTATTGCTTGTTGCTAGTTCAGGGGTTATTTACATTCATTTAAAGTGGTTATATTTATGTGTTTTTTTCTTGTTCTTTTTCCCTTTTTTATTCCCCCTCCCTTTTTTTTCCCTTTTTTTTATTTTTTTTTTTTTCTTTTTTATTTCTTCGTTTTTTAAGTTTTAATCACAAGAAAAAAATTACTAGAAATTTTCCCAATTTTAAGTATCTTAAAAGGGGTACGTAGTCTTGGTTTAATGACGGGTGTTAAAGATACTAACACTATTAAACATGACAATAATGATGATAATGGTGATAATGATAATAACAAGGACAATTTCAAAACAAAAAACAAAAATTTTAAAAATGTTTTAAAAAATAATTTTTAAAAATCATAAAAAATGATTTTTAGTAACAATGATAAAGATAATATTAATTTACTATTTTAAAAAAACAAAAATAATAAAAAACCCATAAAACGGCAAAGAAATAAACTACTCTTGCCCCGAAAGGGAAAAGTCCCCGAATTTCCATGGTTTCAGAAACCCCCTTGTTTTTTGTCGCGTGAAAAAATAAATGGCAATTGGCACAATAAAGGTCACTATTTTCTGGATTTCTGAACCCCTCAGGGTTTTTTTTCTAATTTTAATTTTTTTTTCTGGGAAAAAATTGTGGGGATGGGACTGTTCTTTCTAGTTTCTGTTGGTAGTCATTCCTAGGTGTTTATATATATGTTTATAGTTATTTATATATTTATATATTTATTTATTTATTTAAGGGGGGAGGGAGTGCATTGGGAACGGAAATTTAATTTTTTTCGTTTCGTTAAAACCCTGACGGTTTTGATGATAAGTTTTTGTTAATAAGGAAAAAATGGTGTTTTTACATTGAATACAAAGAATGGCCCTTTTTAATTTTTGGTTCGATTTTTTTGTTTATTGATGGCGGGACGTAAAGATGCGGTTTTAAAGGTTTTCCCAAAAATTTAAAACGAAATGTTTTTAAAACCCGATGATGATGTTTTAAGACAAAATGCAGTATCAATACAATTTTTTAAAAATTTCGTTAAAAAAAAAATTAATTTAAAATTTTGATTTGAGTTTGTAGGCAAAATATAATAATAATGTGTAAATGGGTAATGTTTTTTAAAAATAAAACAAGTGCCCATATTAGCTGTGGGTTTTATCCGTGATTCTGATATATATTATATATATATTTATATATATATATAAACCCAATTTAAATATTTTAATTTTTGAATATGGGATTATATGTGTTTTTATATTTTATTATATTTTTATATACAACATTTATGTTTGTATGTAAAAACCCATAAAATTTCATACAATAAATTTTGTAATTTTATATTTTATATATATTATATATTTAAAATATACTTTACTACAGAGAGAGAGCGGGGAGAAGAGAGAGAGAGAGGAGAGAGAGAGAGAGAGGGGAAAAGGGGGAAAAAAGAAAAAATAAGAGAAAAGAGAGGAGAGAGAGAGAGGGGAGAGAGAGAGGGGGAGAAAAGAGAAAAAAGACGAAAAAAAGAAGAGGAGAGAGGAGAGGAAGGAGAGAGAGAAAAGAGAGAGAGGGGAAGGGGAAAAAGGGAAAAAGAAAAAAAGAGAGAGAGAGGAGAGAGAGGGGAGAGAAAAAGAAAGATAAAAGAGAGAGAGAGAGAGGAAGGAGGA
>NC_061842.1:30974965-30992465 GCF_019202785.1 Penaeus chinensis | reverse complement strand
TCAGACAGGGGGAAGGCGGCCCTTGAATGGGATTCATGGCAGAGAGAGAAAGTGGAAAAGAAGTGCAATGCTTAGATAGAAATTGTACATGGACACATATTTACATGATACATACATAAACACAAGCGTATATATATGATATATATATATATATGTGTGTGTGTGTGTGTATTTATGTATGTATCTTATATATACCTACATACATATATGCACACACACACACACAAATATATATGTATATACACACACACACATATATATATGTGTGTTTGTGTGTGTGTGTGTGTGTGTGTGTGTGTGTGTGTGTGTGTGTGTGTGTGTGTGTGTGTGTGTGTGTGTGTGTGTGTGTGAATTATATATATGCACACACATAATAACATCAACCAACAAATTATCTACTTATCAACTCCTAACCCTAACAATTTAACCATAACGTCCCCTTAAGGGCTAAAAGCATATCAAACAAGCCACACTTCAACCCATAACACCTTTGACACCAATCAGTAACAAAGTTTACAAAATATCAAGGTATGAGCGAAGCTGCAAAGGTGAGGCTAGCGAACGAGTGAGGTAAACAGTTTTTCGTATCTCGCTTCTCCTGGTGTCGAGGCTGTGCTAGAAATGTGGTTCAGGATCATTTGATAGGATGAAAAGTGGGAGAGGAGGAAAGAAAGATTTATCAAAATGATATTGCAAATGATGGAAATGATATCACAAATCATGGAAATGATATTGCAAATGATGGTAATAATATTGCAAATAATGGTAATAAAACTAAAAATAGTAGTAATGATATTGCAAACGAAGGTAACAATATCGCGAATGATGGTAATGATATTGGTAATGATGGCAATAATATTGCAAATTATGGTAACAATTTTGCAAATAATCTTAGTTATATAGCAAAGTATGTTAATAATGTTGCAATAATTGGAATCTCATTGCAAATGATAGTAATGGTATCACAAATGGTTGCAGTATTATTGCAAGTGATAGCATTAATATTACAAATGATCGTAACGATTTTGCAAATGATGGAAATTATGCAAACGATGGTAAGGATATTGGTTAATGATGATAATGACCACATCTATACTGTTTGATTATGATAACGGTACTAATACTTACTCTACTAGAATAAAAGTGAAGATATTAATAATCATTATTACTAATATCACTGTGATTATTACCGTAATCATTATCATCACGTATTGTAATTCTTTTATTTTTTTATCATCATTACCACTAATATCATTATTGCTATCATAATCACTTTTAACATTATAATTTTTATTACTATCCCTCTTGTTATTGTTATCTGCATTATCAGTGTTGTATTTTTTTTTTTTTTTTTTTTTTGTTTAGTCCTTTATTTACGACCCTGGCTAACTACACAGGCGTGGGCAAGCCGCGGTACATTTAATGCATGGTCATAACATTACATAGCGGTATTACATTTGAATTTTAGCCTATAACATTGTAATGAGTACTTTATTAATTTAAGTCCTTTATCTACTCATCTGCCACGCCGGCGTATAGCTTGGGCGTGGAAAAGCATTAATACATTTGATATGCGGTTATGTGATACTACATTCCAAATTTAGGATACAACATAAGTATATCTTCTAAGTCATCAGATAATATGAAGTAGTTACATAGTTCGCGGTACCTCATGCTAGGTGGTCTGAAAGGCTGTAACACATGGCACTCAGAGATATAATGTACAAGTGTTCGCTTATATTCTTCATTACACAGTTTACACTTAGTTTCTTCGAAATTACAAACTGTACTGACCTGCCAATACAATCTATATCCAAGCCTGATTCTTGCAGTCACAACATCACACTGTCTTATTCTTGTTTTATATAAACCATAGATGAATGAATCTTGCCTAAACCGGCCATAGTGCTTTATTCTACAGCTTTCAGGGCGTTGAGAATTAATCAACTCAGTCAAGTCCTCTCTGAAGGAAGTTTTAATGATATATAAAATCCTAGAAAGAGGTATCCCAAGATCTATATCCACACTTTGTTTGTCACATGCTGACTTTGCTAGGCGATCAGCATGATCATGCCTAGGGATTCCAACATGCGATGGAATCCACACAAAACGTATATTATGTCCTCGTTCTTTTGCACGATACACGTTTATCCTGATGCCATTTGCAATATTTCCCGCACCTTCGTCTCAAGTGTTTAGAGCCTGGAGAGCACTCTTTGAATCGCAGAAAATGACCCCTGAGCCTTGATTCAATAGAAATTCGGTGGCCATGAGTATTCCTGCCAACTCAGTTTGCGTAGTGCAAGCCCAGTCATGAACCCTCCTGCAATCCTAGTGCTGCAAAATATTGTTTTTATATACAACAAAAGTGCATCCTGCTCTGCTCCCAGACTGCAAGGATCCGTCAGTGTAGCATTCATATGCATTGGGCAGAGTTTCTAGATGCTCATTTATAATTGCAAGTGCATACTGCTTAAGTATAGCAGGGGGAACACTGTCTTTTTGGGGGGCAGTCGTATAATATACACTTAGGTCCGACATTTTCCACGGTGGTACAGAACGTCCATGCAGGGTCTTAGTTATGAGTATGTTCAGCTGAGCTAAGTGTTTACACGTGACTTGTACCCATGGATTTGAGTATGAGTCGGCGTTGTCATTCAAAGTTAGCTCTTCTATTCTGTGTTTTAGTTGTCTTTGGAACTCTGTACAATGGATGGGTTCTTTAATTGATTTGGCACTAAATGTGGTATTTATGTATAATATTATTTCATAAACAGAAAGCAAAATAAGTTCTGTTCTCATATTCACAATCCCTATTGTTCTAGGGGCACCAAGAATGATCCTCATGGCTTCAGTTTTTTACACTTTCTAAACTAGTCAAATCTGATCCCTTGAACAATACTAGGTGCAATGCATGGTAATCTATGACCGATCTTATGTATGACAACTAAAAGATTCTCGCAAAAAAAAAAAAAAAAAAAATCTCCTCGGATGAGGATTTAATACAAATGTCATCGGCATAGCAAATAATGGAGTCATTGCCTGCAAGTGGTATATCGCCCAGTAATCTATGCATTAGGATATTAAATAGCATGAGACTAAGTACGCCTCCCTGAGGTGTGCCGAGTTCAAATACTTTTGCATGAGTACTCTTAATGTCCCTGAAGAGAACCTGAGCCGATCGATTCGATAGATACATTTGAATCCATGTTAACAGTTTCCCCTGAATACCAAAGCTAGCTAGTTGCTCAAGGATAATTTCCCTGTTTGCAAAATCAAAAGCAGATTTAAGATCAAGAAATACGGTTTGCATGCCTGGGTTCGAGTTTGTTAAGTACTCTACAAAACAGTGCTGACTGCTACGCCCTGGGAGAAATCCATACAGTCTGGGGGATAACTGAGCATTTATGCGATACATGAGCCTGTTCAGAATTATTCTCGCAAGTACTTTGCACAGACAGAAGGTCAAGGAAATGGGTCTGTATTTGTCAGTATTGGGTTTGGGTATAGGAATGATTAAGCTTTTAGTCCAGGAGCTTGGGAGGATTCCTTGTGATAGGCTGAGTCTATACAGGTGTAAAAGTGGGTTACCTGGCACCTGAGCAATGTGGCGAAGGACGGTGTAAGTAATGCCGTCCTCGCCAGGGGCGGTTGCCTTACCTTTCAGAAGGGCATTGCTCAGTTCCCACTCGGTTATTTCGACAAAGTCGGAGGGGTCAATAGTAGCACATGCTATTGCTATATTGAAATTTCTATCTTTTTTCGACTTCTTGAGCTGTTTTCTTTATCCCTTGTGGAAGTGAGTGTACCTGAGAATTTCCAGCCCACTGCTCTAGGAGCATATTAGCCTGTTCCTGTGGACTGTGGAACTGCGGTGTTGTGAGAGCTTTACCTGTCAGCCTATTACTTTTTCTCCATACGTCAGCTACAGAAGTTTGACTATTGATACTTTGCAGGAATTGTTCCCAGTGTTTATTGCGAGTTTTTAATTTTCTGAATTCCTTGTTGGCTTTCAGAAACTGCAGAAGATTATCTGTCGTCTTATTATCTTTATAACAATTAGCAAACTCCTGAACCCGTTTATGTTCCTTGGCCAGAATTGGGTCATTGATCTACCTCGGTGCATGGGAGGTCTGGGGCCTCTTTTTCTTTGAGAGTTTTCGTGAACAGACCCATGTGTCATAGTAGTCAGTGCTAACTTTGATTAGATCCTGAGAAAATTTCTCAACAGTTGTTACTTCATAGGTGTTATACCAGTCATAGACCCGTGCCTTGAATTGATGCTCCTGGCCCGGTGGGATGATCATTCAGAGCCTAGGTAATCTAGGGACTGAGTCTCTGTCTACAGTATATTCTGTTCGTATTGCAAAGTGGTCACTAACTAACTCTCGCACCAGTGAAGTACAGACATTACCATGAACTAATTTTTTGCCAAATACATAGTCTAACCTGCCACCTCCCAAATGAGTCTCTGCTTCTGTGTCATATACTGTCAGTGATCTACTATTGATAAAATGTTTGAATTCTTCCCCATTACTATTACGTTGGTTGTCTCCAAAGTGTGGATGCCTATAAGTGAAATTTACGGCAACTCAGCAGTATGTTCCTTATACGGGTGAGAATGATCTAACCAAAACTCTCATGGTGCGATGAAGTGTAGTTTAGAGTGCATCTTAAATTACGTTCATGACGAAAGGTTGCATAACCAAGACCATCAGAAAGTTATTTCTAAAACATGTCCTTGATAAAGAAGTAAAAAAAGACGACATGAACATACTGAGCTAGAGATATAATGCATGGGCTATGGTTTGATGTATCGGACCGTGCAGATTCATGTGACGTATTGGAATGAAAATGGGTTGATATATTGAATGCATCTCCCTGTCTGTATGTCTGTCTGCTGTCTGCCTGTCTGTCTGTCTGTCTGTCTGTCTGTCTGTCTGTCTATCTGTCTGTCTGTCTGTCTGTCTGTCTGTCTGTCTATCTATCTGTTTGTCTCGGGTTGTCTGTCTGTCTGTCTGTCTGTCTTTGTCTGTCTGTCTGTCTGTCTATCTGTCTGTCTGTCTGTCTGTCTGTCTGTCTGTCTGTCTATCTATCTGTTTGTCTCGGGTTGTCTGTCTGTCTGTCTGTCTGTCTTTGTCTGTCTGTCTGTCTGTCTGTCTATCTGTCTGTCTGTCTGTCTGTTTCTGATATCGCTATAAAATGGTATAAAGTATTGTTTATTGTTTTAAGTAGCATTTCTGTCTCTTCATACTGAATATCTAATAATAAACAATTCTTGCCTTTCTTTTTTTTCTCTCTTTTTCTCTGTCACTTTCTCAATCACTATATCTTTCTTCCCCCCCCCCTCTCTCTCTTTCTCTCTCTCTCTCTCTCTCTCTCTCTCTCTCTCTCTCTCTCTCTCTCTCTCTCTCTCTCTCTCTCTCTCTCTCTGTAATCGCTATATAATGGTAAACAAGTATTGTTATTGTTTCAAGTATCATTTTCTATCCCCCCATACTTAATACCTATTTATAAACGAAATTGTAAGTTTGAGAAATGTAAGAATATTACCATTTTTTCCTTTAGCTACAACATTCTTTTTTCTTAATTTGTTTAGCGGTCAAAGGTCAGATCAGTAAAAGTGAGGATAACAGTGGAAAATAGAATAATGCGATTTTTATTAAATTTGACCATATGCACGAAGAAAGCATTTAGTGTCAATGTCAATGGCAAGTTCAAATAAGACCTAACGTTAAAACTTTACACATAATCAATACAAAAAAAAATTAAATTCGCGTTGAATTCGGACCCAACTTTGTAAGGCAATCTATTGAACAGAATCAGATTCAGACTCAGGAGATGCATTAATCATTTCATGCTCGTTGACTCAATTCCCAGGAGATACACAAACTGGTAAACTATTAAATTCTCTTCAGCACAACCTAGCGAGTACGGGCGAGGAGACGAACCCTTTCTCAGACGGAACATCCAGGGTACTAATCTTTTTGTCCCGTGAAAAGTTTGTATTTGCTTTGTCTTCCTTGTTCTATTAATGTCTAACTTGGTACTACAAATGAAATATCAAGTCAAAAAAAAAAAAAAAAAAAAAAAAGTAAAAAGAAAGAAAGAACAAAAAAAAGGCTAAATATTATCAACTTTTCCCCAAGGATACATTTGCAAATTTTATGTCTTGTATTCTCGACTAACTTCAACAAAGTGGAATGACAACATTTAACCAGAAACTGAATTGTTAAATCTACATTACGAACGACAGAGGAAAGTTAATCCTACACACAAAAAAATCTCCCAGTGTTCAGATATTCTACGAAGCTTTACGAGACAAACAAACAATGTCTTACTTTGCTGTCCATTTTGAGAGCTTTCATTGTAAATTATGATACTATTATTAAAAAAAACAAAAAACAAAACAAAAATCAAGATAAGGCTAGGCGATACTGAATAAAAAAAAGGAGGTGCTAACATCAAATGCATTATAACCGCAATAACTAAAGATATTCTTAGGATACATGAGGGTAAGCGGCTCAACACTGAACTGGTGAAGGGGTCTGGGGAGCCTTCGTGCGCTCACAACCCACGCCATGCCACTGTCTTACACAATTCCTGAAACATGTATCTTGTTGGGAACACGTCACCATTGAGAAGCAGGATATGTAGGCCACAGCCATTTATTGGTTCTATAACTGAAACGGCTTCTCTAAATACATATCGACCCACTAACGTACTTGGGAATACAAGGCCCTATGTAATCTCTCGGAAACCCTTAATTCCAAACGCATATTTACCCTCTTAGCGTACATTCTTGAAAAAAAAAAAAAAAATGTTTTGTTTTGTTAGCCTACAGTTTGAAACAAGTGGTGCACTAAGGCCAGCCAATCAGAGAGCGATACTCTTCAAAATATTTCACTTACGTCGCAGGGATTTATAAAGTGGTTTTGTGTAATTTTGGCAATATATCAAATATGCGGTCATTCGATATGAGTAAAATTTGGTGTCAATAATGAGTCACTGAAACGACGTGATATTGATATCGGTAGGAAGAGTAATTGCAAAATACTTTTTTTACTACTATAATTTATCCTTAGAAGCTAATAAGTATACAAGGAAAGGTTTTATATCTTGATTTATTGATATATTACATGAATTAAGGCTAGTAAAAAAAGGAAAAATGTATATGCACACACACACACACACACACACACACAAACACACAAACACACACTCACACACACACACACACACACACACACACACACACACACACACACACACACACACACACACACACACACACACATACACACACACAGCCCGCTCTCTGCCTCGTCAGTTGTGCATCTCCCCAACCTCGGAGTGTGATGGTTTGTCAAAATTGAAAAAAAAAAAGAAATCGGTGATCAGTACCTAATTTCTCCTTAATACCTAATTGTGGATTTTTGTGTGTTCAATTGTCAGCTGCAGATAGTCATTTGCAATTTATGAGTTGCCTAACTAGATTCTCACTCATGCGTATCCTTTACTACCGCCGCCTGAGGATGCTCTTCCCTCAGCGCCGCTCGCTCGCTCGCTCGCATACTGTGACGTCGCCCGAAGACAGATTTCCTTCAGCGCCGCCCGCTTACGTAGTTCTGAAGGCCGAGAATATCGTAGACGGCATCCGTTAGCACTCATATAAGTAGCAAATCTCGATACTGATATCACACACTGCGCCATACAATTTCTACGTTACGTATTTTATTACATTGTGCCACTGTTTCTCCTTATGTATTTTTTATTGTGTTTAGCCACATGTATGTAAATGATGTTTGATTATGATTTGGGACCATCGTTTGGAAACCAGGGAGATATGTAACCCAGCTACGTCGATATCATATTGCCATATTCTACATATTTTACATAACCTTACATGTTTGTCACATATGCATCTTCACACATACATATACATAGACATTACTCAAGATCTTTGCTTTAATTGAATGTTCATCTCTTTTTACCGCACTAGACATTCCAATGTTGTAACATGCATGCATGTCCATTGTCTTACCTATTTATTCGTCTCTTCTTGCCACACTAGACATTCCAATGTTGTGTTGTCTATCACCTTCTACAAAAGCTATGCATTGTGGTAGTACTACCTTTCATCACCGATTGTCACATGGTAAGCACATGATCCACACCCATCTTTAGGCCACTGTAGGAGATGACAAGCAAACCCTTGCGGGGAGCCAAGGAGCAACACCTCGCTCCTCGGCGCAGCCGTACTTGCGTATATTTGTGTGTGTGTGTGTGTGTACAAGTAGATATATATATATATATATATATATATATATATATATATATATATATTTATATACATACACAAACACGCACACAAACTTCCCATATACTTTACTTCTATCAGTCGTGCAAACATATTTAGTTGCTTAATTGTTATTTATGGGTGTTTTAATGTAAGAGTTTGTTTTTGTATGTTAGAACACATTACAGTGTTCTCTTGTGGAACATTCGTGTTTTGTTGCAACCGCGATCAAACATAAATGAATATATCATAATGTTCGGGATTTCGGGGTGTTGCAAAAAGGCCTATATATAACACTGCTGATAGGTTGAAAGTGGAGATTCTATTGTTTGTTAATTATAAACTGTAAAGAAATAAGTGTCTCTGCTGTTTAGTCCTGATGGTAGATTGCACAACAGGAAGTTCACAAAATTCTTTAATCTGGAACAAGACATTTAATTAATCTCATCACCGTTGTTTTTATAATCATAACTTATACAGATCATATGCAATTGCATTTTGGTATTTACATAACTCAGATCCATCTTCTCACTGTTATTCACTTTTAAAATTCCATACCTCTCTCCCATCTCATCACTATTATGTTCTATCTCGATACCACACATTTTAGTCTCGCAATTCATAATATTATATGATTCTGTGCTGTAATATGACGGTAGGCTATATTACCTCACCGGGCGTCCTTGTCTGATGTCCTTTGAGAGGCTGGTCATCCACATTGTTGTCACAGTCCATTCTCTATAGGTGTTTCATTACAGAGTTCCCTTGCTGAATCAGGCTTCAGAACCTGATACTCAGTGCCTTATATAATCAGTGCGAACAGGAGACGGACTGCTAAGATGCTATCAACTAAGGTGAGGAACTTCGGGTCCCATGTAGAGCAGGTATAAGTGAGAATTAATAATTTATGCTCATATGACGCTACGATATGTCATGTGATGCAATTCAGGGAAATGTATAACCTCTAATTGCCAGTTTCATTTATATTGAATTTAAAGATATTGAGTATGATACGCCCTGACATGATTGCTGTAATAACAACTTTAATTTCTTGTTTCCAGAATTTTTTTCCTTGTTTTGTTTAGCTTCTTTGTGTGTATACAGTAAAGACACACACACACACACACACACACACACACACACACACACACACACACACACACACACACACGCACAGGAGAGAGAGAGAGAGAGAGAGAGAGAGAGAGAGAGAGAGAGAGAGAGAGAGAGAGAGAGAGAGAGAGAGAGAGAGAGAGAGAGAGAGAGAGAAAGAGAGAGAGATAGAGAGAGAGAGAGAGAGAGAGAGAGAGAGAGAGAGAGAGAGAGAGAGAGAGAGAGAGAGAGAGAGAGAGAGAGAGAGAGAAAAGCAAGGACCTTTATAGCAGTGTTACATCTCTAAATTCAATGGAAGTCATACACGAGCTTGGCAAGATAGGCGACTACCTTTTATATATACAGCTATTTACTTACCACTTTACAAAGAATGTTCCCCAATTTCAATTAGGTTACGCTATGTTATCATCCACTCACTTTCATTAATTATGAATAATCTACTTCATTTCTCATGAATTAGTATTACTTTATGAACAGATGTCGAACGAACATTTATAAAGACCCTCCTTCATTCCAAAGATCTTTCCTAAATTCCCAACTCGATTGGTTTCTCCCGCGTCCATTTCACTCTAACTGTATCAAGTCGACGGTAAATCCTGTGATTCACAGTCAGCAAATCAGAGACGGTGACTGGTCGTTGTCTGCGAGAGTCCTGTGGCGTTATGTATCACGATGACTGTGTCATTATCAGTGAGTGTGACACGTAGAGGAAACAGCGTCATTTGTGTTATCGGAAGGTGGGTGAAGCTACCCTTAGGTGCACATGATATGTATCCGTGGGTGCGTGTTCTAATGTTGTCTCGCGTGATATTGCAAGTGCTCTGGAGAATAGGGGGATAGGCTGCGTTACAATGGTTGTTGTGAACGGTGTGACGCGAGTAGACATGGTTTCACTTGAGGGGATAAAGTTATGTTCAGTATTTAATCTTTTACTGTATTTGATTTAGGAAGAGAGTGAAATTTGAAAAATGAATTAAATCGAATGGTTTAAGTTGTGAGATTGTTGTTGGGAAAGGATAAATGGTTTCCCTTGATAGTTTGAGTTTTTTTAATTAATATTTTATCTTTAATTAAATAGAATGAGATCTGAATAATGACTTAAGTTGAAATAAATGTTGTGAGAACTATGAGGAGTTCATATCACACGAGATTGATTAACGTTTTCAATATTTAATCTCTAGTTAAGGGAAATGAATTTAGTAAGTTTGAAACACCGGAATAATTCATTTTGCTTCCCGTGAAATATCACTTAAAAACTTAATGGAAATTGTATACCAACAATGTCAAAATAATTGAGTAAGAACAGAATATAAGCAGGTTACTCAAAAGTTAGCGTAGGGCATTAATCTTCAATCAATCTTTAATTTAAGCGTGTTATTGAATCAGATCAATTAGAAGGTCAAAGTAACTCACTTAGTCCTTTGTCTTTTTAAAATGTTCCAAGTTATTCATCCTTTCTTAGAAAAATAACATATTGTGCATAAATTAGTTTTACTGAAACATCAAGATATCTTGAATTTATAATTGTTCAAGCTTTTCTTCGATAAGATAACGCTCTTTTCAAAATAAAGTAAGTGTATTTGTATATACAATACGCAAAGATAATTAATTTTCTCTTGTTTAATAAAAAAAATCTCATTATGTTTATACAAAAATTGCGAAAAGTATATTTTTTATAGATTTCAATGATTATTCGAAATCATATATTTATGATTCATGAGAGATCAATTATTGATTTGATTTTCCTTTAAAACTACTACTAGACGCTTTAGGGTAACTTTATATATTTCGACAATCATAATGATGCCGATTCTCAATATAAAATTGATAGGGGTATAATACACATTAAAAGTCTATTTACATTTTTAATCATTTATTTCCTTCAAAGGCCACTCTCAAGTTCGAAAAAAAAAAAAAGTTATAACCTATGAACGACAGAAAAGAAGAAATACTCCGGTGTGTGTGTGTGTGTGTGTGCGCGCGCGTGTGTGTACGTCTTTACTTGAATTTTCCAAAATCAGAAAAGGATTCGGTTTTCTTTGAATGCGAGGATATATGATATATCTTGATTTATCCTGATTAAAAACAAAACAAAATGTTACGGGCAATTTTTTGTTTTTGTTTTATTTATTATTTTTATTTGTTTATTCATTATTATTATTATAATTATATATGTCTATTCTTTTTTTTTTTTTTTTTTTTTTTTGGGGGGGGGGGGGTAAACATAACATTATGTTTTAAAGGTTCTAAATGCGGAATATTTGGGTATTGACGAAATCTACCTGTGTTCTTCTCATAATATTCTTTTGAATGCTCAGAGCAAAATCTACTCATATTAACTTGCAGTTCTTTGAAATCCTTAATCAGAATGTTGTTCTTCAAAACACTTGTTTGTTAATCCTGAACGTGAAAGCTATCTCATTTCTTAACAAAACAATGTTCTATGTTCTCAACACTTCATTTTCTATTCTTCACATTTTTTTCTGAGTCTGTTCTTGGTAACGTGAGAATTCTAAACGTTTAGTCTGTATCTTTATTTAACGATATTCGAAATTCTCAACAGCTTCATCTCTTCATCCCAACACTTTCTTCCAAATCCTTCTCTTCTTCTTCAATAACATATTCTTGCGAATTCTGAAAGTCGTGTAAGCTGTTTCTCATCTTTATCACGTTCATCTCTTCCTTCCTACACTTTCTTCCGAATCATCGTGTTCTTCGATAACAGTCCCTCACGAATTCTGAACGTGAGAAACCCACCTTCCTCCTCCTTTAACAGAAACAATTCTCTGACATCTCAACGCGACATCTTCGTCATCTCATTACACGACATCCTTTTGAGTTCGTCGGGACTGGTGAGGGAAAGTTTCCGGAGCTCCTGGTACTTCTCCTCCTGTGACGAGGTGGGGACGAAGCGGTGTTGGTTCCAGTGGTGGATCCAAACCCTAAGGGGCCGGCCGCTTCCCAGGTCCTCCGCGTCCTGGAAAGACTGGGGCAAGGGCAGGCCGATGGTCTCCGGCAGGAAGGTGCCCAGAAATGCACACAGGAGCATCAGCGCCAGTAGCAGCCACCAGGGGAAGTCCTCCCCGATGCCGGACTAAGAGGAGGGGATGGAATTTTAAATGTCTGTTTCTCTCTCTCTCTATCTCTCTCTTTCTCTCTTTCCCTCTTTCTTTCCTTCTCTCCCTCTCTCTCTCTGTTTCTCTCTCTCTCTCTCTGTCTATCTCTCTCTCTCTCTCTCTCTCTCTCTCTCTCTCTCTCTCTCTCTCTCTCTCTCTCTCTCTCTCTCTCTCTTTCTCTCTCTCTCTCATACAAAATAAAATTAAAATAGTCAATAAGGTTCTTGATATTCATTTCAGAAATGATCTATATATTATATGTATATATATGAATAAATATACATACATGCATGCATACACACATACATACATATATATATACATTCATACATACATACATACATACACACACACACACACACACACACACACACACACACACACACACACACACACACACACACACACACACACACATATGTATATATATATATACATATATATATTGCTCACTCTACACACAGACCGACGATAATCCCTAGACAACTCACGTGCAGAAGGAAGGGCGTGGAAATCATGGTGGCCAGCCCGCAGACGATCAGCCAGGCCAGCCCCGTAGACCTGATGGGCGTGGGGAAGATTTCTGTGCACTGCACGTACACTACGTAGATGAGTTGAGTGCAGAAGAGTCTGATGAAAGCGACCATGGCTAACATCACCCATTTATCTGTACAGAGAAGAGAGGTAGTTTAGAATATGTATAATCAGTTGCTGAATTCGAGGATATGCTCACACACGCTCGCGTCTACACGCCAAGACGCACGCACGCACGCACACACACACACACACACACACACACACACACACACACACACACACACACACACACACCAAGTACCAAACCCACATCTACATTGCAGACTTCAAGGATGAACAAAAAGAAGAAGAAGAAGAAGAAGAAGAAGAAGAAGAAGAAGAAGAAGAAGAAGAAGATGAAGAAGAAGAAGAAGGAGGAGGAGGACAAGAAGAAGGAGAAGAAGAGGGAGAAGGAGAAGGAGAGGAAGAAGGAGAAGGAGAAGGAGAAGGAGAAGGAGAAGAAGACGAAGAAGAAGAAAAAGAAAAGGAAGAAGAAGAAAAAGAATAAAAAAGAAAAAGAAAAAGAAGAAGAAAAAGAATAAAAAAGAAAAAGAAAAAGAAAAAAAGAGAAAAAGAAAGATAAAAAGAGAAAGAGAAAGAGAAAGAAAAAGAGAAGAAGAAGAAAAGAAGATGAAAAAAAAAAATCCGCATCACATCCATCGTTACCATGTCTACAGAAAGGCGCCGCGGCTACAAGGGCAGCCGTGATCAGGAAAGTGGAGATGCAGGTGAAGCGACGGCCTAGGAAATGCGTACACGTCCACCCGAGGGCATTGCTGGGAAGTTCCGAGATCGAGACGACGAAGTGACTGAGGAAGTAGTTGCTGGAGAGCACGGTGATGCCCAGGAACACCATGCCGTAGCAGAGGTAGCTACACGCGCTGGTTGGGTGGGTAGAAGGGAATGCGGGAGAAGATGGAAAGAAATGTGGGGGTTAAAAGGAAGAAAATAATAGAAGAAATGAAATTTAGAGAGAGAAAGAGAGATTGGAAAAAAAAAAAACAGCAGGTAGATATTTTTTTTTATAGATGACACAGCGACATTTACGAATCTTCTGTTATAATCTCTTCTTTAATATATATTCATCGGAATAGTCCCCTGTAATATTTACTTCCCGTTTTTATCCCCAATTCCCCATAGAAAACGGCAACCGACTCATCACACGCCTACACGTCATCACTTAACTTACCCCATAAAGAATAATATAAGTGCTCTCAGACGCAGCTTCGGGTACCGCGTGGCTTCCCTCAGTGACACCTCCTTCTCCTGCAGGTTCCATAAGATGTATAAATCCGACTCAAGCTGCGTCCGGTATACGTCCTTTTTGCCGTTGATGCGGGCTACCTGTATTGAAGGGGTGAAGGAATAAGAGGGAGGGAGGTAGGGAGAGAGAGGAAGGAAGGAAGGAAGGAAGGAAGGAAGGAAGGAAGGAAGGAAGGGGA
The DNA here is from genome assembly GCF_019202785.1 of Penaeus chinensis. Classification (NCBI taxonomy): domain Eukaryota; kingdom Metazoa; phylum Arthropoda; class Malacostraca; order Decapoda; family Penaeidae; genus Penaeus; species Penaeus chinensis. The sequence goes on along the minus strand of NC_061842.1, from coordinate 30,977,919 downwards.
GGGTGAGGGAAGGAGGGGAGGATAAGGGAGGGAGGGGGGGATAAGAGGCAGGGAAGGGAAGGGAAGGGAATAGGAGGGAGGGAGGGAGGGAGGGGAGGGGAGGGGAAGGAGGGAGTAAGGGAGGGAGGGGGATTGGCAGAGGGGGGAGGAAGGGGAAGGAGAAAGGAGGGAGGGAGGGAGAAGGGAGGGGGAGAGGAAGGAAGGGGAGGGAGAGGGATGGTTGGAGGGGAGAGGGGGGGAGGGGAGAGGAGAGGGAGGGAGAGAGGGACACAGAGAGAATGAGAGGAACACAGCGAAACATTAAAACAAATATATATATAATAATACCAATAATAACAATAATCACAATAATAACAAAACAACAGAAACAACAACAAAGACAACAATAATAACCAAAGAAAGAAAAAGAAAAAAAAAAAATCGTTTACAAACTCAACACCCAAACTTACATTCAGCAGGATGGTCGCACACTCATGTATTCTTCCCTGGGACAACAGCCAACGTGGGGACTCGGGAAGATACCTGGCCACGGGAATATTTGAGAGTGAAGGTGTTGAGTGGATGGTGTTAAGAAAATTGGAAAGGAAACGTGAGGTAATGGGGTTAATTGACGGTGGAAATGGGTGTGGGAGAATGAACAAATATGATGATAATGATGATGGTGATGATGGTGATGATGATGGTAATGGTGATGGCGATGATGATGATGATGATGATGATGATGATGATGATGATGATGATGATGATGATGATGATGATGATGATGATGATGGTGACGATAGTAAAAATGTATGAATAAATAAAGAAAATAAAAAAAAACAACAACACGGATAATAGAAAATAGATTTAATAGTATAATTCAAGTAACAAAACAAATCAAGCATGAACGTAATTTGATGAATCAAACAGCGAGAGAAAATGAAGGAAGGACGTCAGAGAATAATCAAATCCCCGATAAAATGCAGGGGAGACGCAAGAAAATTAATATATCAAGAGTCAATACGGAAGAGAGTTAACAAATCCAAAACGGAAACTGTGGAGAAACGAAAGAGAAAGGATAAATTAACCAGAAAGAGAGACGTAAAAAAATAGATGAAACCACAAGTGAAAAAATGGAAAAGGGGACATAAAAAAAGATAAAGAAAGAAAGAAAGAAAAAAAACAGAAAGAGAGACGTTAGTAGAATGTACAAAACCACGGTATGAAAATGGAACAAGAACACACGTGGATAATTAAACCCACAGGGATAATTTTAGACAAGGCTTAAGAAAATTAATAACACAACAAAGTAAATAGATATTACGCAACAGAAGGATTAAAACCACAATGCCAAATATTCATATTACCCTTCGACAAATGACAGCATCACATAATTCCGAATCTGCTTAATATCTGAACGCCAATTACACATTGCATTGTGGAATTATTCGTTATCAATTGTCTATTCTCAGCGCATATTTGTCTTTCTGGTGACATGTCTGTTGAATTAGTGATTTGCTATTGCTCATTTCTGGTTGAAAGTTCGCACATACAGGTAAAGAACCCACGAAATATTAAGATTGCAATACATATCATGGCTTTATCTGATTTAATTCCAAAGAAATAAATGAATGACTAAATATGTATATACATATATATATATGTATATATATATATGTGTATATATATATATATATATATATATATATATATATCCACACACACACACACACATATATACACACATGTATATATATATATATATATATATATATATATACATATATATACATATATATGCACACACACACACACATATATACACACATGTATATATATATATATATATATATATATATATGTATATATACATATATATATATGTACTTATATATGTATATATAATATATGTATGTATATGAATATATGTATACATATATATATATATACATATACGTATCATGTATATATACACTCACACACACATATATGTATGTATATATACATATGTGTATATATATGTATATGCACACACACACACACACACACACACACACACACACACACACACACACACACACACATCTATATATATGTGTGTGTGTGCCTGTGTGTGTTTATGTATATATATACACATATGGGTGTATGTATATATATGCATATGTGTATATATGTATATGCATATGTATATAAATATATATATATATATATACATATATACAGACACACACTCGCATGTATACATATGCGTATGGATATATATGCGTGCGTATCCATGTGTGTGTGTGTGTGCGTCTTTCCATCTTTCTCTCCCACGCTATTTCGCCTTGTTAATCTTATTACCACTCTACACACACACACACACACACACACACACACACACACACCTCCCCTAACTCACCACCAGTAAGCGAAGGCGAGGGCGGAGGGAACGCAGGAAACGAGTGCCAAGTACTGCCAACTAGGGAGGAGCCACGAGACGAGGGACGTCAGGCACATGCCGAAGGTCCACGACGCGAAGGAAACGAGGGTGGCTGCTGTGCGCTTGTCCGGAGAGAGGAACTCTAAGCCTGGTGAGGAAAAGTGTTTTTGGTTTTGTGTGTTGTTAACCCAATGCCGTCGGGGAAAATGAACAAAAAATGGGGAAAATGCTGTGCCCATTTTCTATATTTTTTGTGAAATGTCTGCTCATAGATGGCTCTGCTAGTGCTTAGCCACAAAGGAGTCAATTAGTAGACCTTGTGACCATACGTGATTTGAATTGGCGGGAAAAACGTGTTTTTTACTAGTGCTATGGGATATCGATGGTGTTATTTTTATTATAAACATTATAATTATTATAATGTTTTTTAATATTAGTAACAGCAAAATAAGATAATGTAAAATATTTCGTAAATCAAAGAAAAGGGTGAACGGGCGAGACGGGCAGTACTCCTAACTGGCTCATTGGTGACTTAGTACAAGTATAGCCATCT
>NC_061842.1:30967465-30972465 GCF_019202785.1 Penaeus chinensis | reverse complement strand
AGAGTGTGAGAGTGTGAGAGTGTGAGAGTGTGAGAGTGTGAGAGTGTGAGAGTGTGAGAGTGTGAGAGTGTGAGAGTGTGAGAGTGTGAGAGTGTGAGAGTGTGAGAGTGTGAGAGTGTGAAGGCCACTGCTTGCAAATCAAACCCTACTTCTCTCATAGTCTATCACAAACAACAATTTGCAAACCAAACACTACTCCCATTTCTTACAATCTATCAACAATTGACAAACCAAAACACGACAACCTCTCTCACAGTCTATCAGCAACAAAATACACCACACTACGACTTACACTCTATCACGAACAAGAACAAACAAGAATTTGCAAACCAAACACAACTACCTTTCCCTACAGTCTATTAACTACAACAAAAAAAAAAAAATTACAAATCAAAACACTACTTGCGTTTCTTACAATTCATTATCAACATCAATTTACTTCATACAGTGTCACCAAAAAGCAAACAAGAATTTGCAATCCAAAAACTACAACTTTCACAATCTATCAACAACAATTACAAATCAAAATACAACTTCTCTCACAATCTATCAACAACAAACAACACCAATACACAACCTTTCGCGCAATCTTTCAACAACAAACGAACAACAATTCACAAACCAAACACTACAACTTTCCTCACAATACATCACGAACAACAACAAACACTAGAGCCACGGCTTACAATCTATCAGCCAGCACAGGCAGGACGATGGTGCCAACACTGTTCCCCGCCATGTTGATTGAGTAGACGTGATCCGAGTAACTTCTTTCCTCGCAGAACCATTGGTTGGTGGTGGCGAGCGTTTCTTCGAATTCGGAAGTGTCGTGTTTCCATCCTGAATCGCACGCTGGAGGGAAAACGAGAGGTCGCATTTTTTGGGGGGTGGGATTAATTGTTTTAGGCTTTTTGTTTGTATATATTTGATTTTATTTGTTACTTTTTTTTTGTTTTGTTTTACCCCTGTCTGTAGCTTCTTTTCTTTGTCTCTGTTTCCGTCTTTCTGTTTTTGTTTTTTCCCCTCATTTTCTCTCTCCCCCTCCCCCCCCTCTCTCTCTCCCCATCCCCCCTCTCTTTCCCTCTTCCTCTTCCTCCCTCTCTCCCCTTTCCCCTTCCCCCTCTCCCTCTCCCTCACTCTCTCAGTATATTTTATCTAACCCAAACATGCAACTGGTACCGCGTGTGTCGTTGTGAACAATAAACGACTGGTTCCCTTGTTCCGTCGTCCACTCCACTCTGTACTGATGACACTCCGACAGTTTGCCCGTTTTTATATCTCTGTGGAACGAAATTACTTTAATTTCAAACAAACATAAATTCCTCCTAATACCCTCGTTCAACTAAAATGGGGAAAAAGTATATAACACTGCGAAAGTGGATTCTGATATAAAACAACAAAATGGTCATGATATAATAGCCATTGACGAGGAATTCATACTAAATGGTACCGTACTTACCTTGGTATGGTAAGGTTTAACCAAGCTTCCTGTGAATAAGATGTGTTTTCCTGCCCTGGTACGTGGCACCAATGATCTGGCACTGGTACTTGGAACAGCAAAATATTCATCTGTGGTTTAGTTTGTAAAGAGAGAGAGAGAGAGAGAGAGAGAGAGAGAGAGAGAGAGAGAGAGAGAGAGAGAGAGAGAGAGAGAGAGAGAGAGAGAGAGAGAGAGAGAGAGAGTGAGAGAGTGAGAGAGTGTGAGAGTGTGAGAGTGTGAGAGTGTGAGAGTGTGAGAGTGTGAGAGTGTGAGAGAGTGAGAGAGTGAGAGAGTGAGAGATAGAGAGATAGAGAGATAGAGAGATAGAGAGATAGAGAGATAGAGAGATAGAGAGTAGGAGTGGGAGTGGGAGTGGGAGTGGGAGTGGGAGTGGGAGTGGGAGTGGGAGTGGGAGTGGTAGTGGGAGTGGGAGTGGGAGTGAGAGAATAGAAAGATCAACGAGATCAATACATGTTTTATTCGGTTTGTTGTTCAAATATCAACTATATTTTTCATCTTTTTCTTTATTATTCGCAAACAGTAAGTAAAAATCAAGTACATAGTAACACAAAATACGCATGAAAAAGTGTTTATTTCACCAATAATTTCGACCCTTCCAAATACCCAAAACAAGGTACTCACTGTCATAGCGGCAATAACACTGGTAGGGCAAATGATACCCAGTAATACCCGGCGCTGGTATGGCCCGTGACTTCCAACACTGGTCATTACGTCATCGAAGTCCTTCATCTTGAAACGAGTCCGCTAACACTGCGTAGTGAAGAGAAAACAAGGTGTGGGTGTTTCAGTGTGGATTCATGTGTAAGTAGATTACTGGGGAAATGTTTCCTGCTTAGTGCTTACATGAACGGAGAGAGATATAACAACTGGTAGATAGATATGTCTTTTATTGGACAGTTATTAGGTACGCACGCACGCCCGTACGCACACTGACAAGCACGCACGCACGTAAACACGCACACGCGCGCGCGCGCACACACACACACACACACACACACACACACACACACACACACACACACACACACACACACACACACACTGCCTGTCTGTCCGTCCGTTTGCATCTGTCCCTCTCTCCCATTATCATCAATTTATTCGAATCACATGGTGTCGTTTGTCAGCCTCCTTACATACATTCCTCTGTCCCTCACACGTGTCCACTTTACTTTAACCATTAACTTTGCCACATTCCCTCCACTGATGACTTCCACTATGTCTAAGTTCGTTCCACATCTAACTCTGTTAGCTTGCATTTACACTCTCTGTTATAAATGCTGTTCTACAGATATCTAAATCAAATAGTCTATTGTAATTTTTTTCCAGGAAATAGAGTGTATCATTCACAATCCTTTCTCCCAAGGAAAGTATTAGATTCTCGTTTGATATTAACTTTATTTATTTATCATCTTTATTTGATCTATATCCACTCCTTCCTAACAGTTTTCCTCTAATACAAATCTCGCACAGAAAACATTATGATCTTCGCAATCACACGGTATCATTCTTAAAATTTATTTCCCTCATTTCCTTAATTTCTTCTCGATAAATCTATTGTACTTTCATATTGTCATTCTCAGTGATTCCTTCTTCGTTCCTTCCCAAATCTATATTTGTCCTTTTTGCTCGTTCCCACATTTACCTTATTGTCTTCTGTTTCCTTCTTCGTTTTTTCTTTTTCTTCACGCCGTCATTAGCAGTCTAATTCATTGTCCTTTGCAACTTCTTCTCAATGATATCTTTGTCCTTTTTGCTTGTTCCCACATTTGCCTTTTCTTTTCTTCCGTTTCCTTCTTCGTTTCTTCACGCTTTGTCCCTAGCAACTCCTTCCTAATTCTATTTTCGTCCTTTTCGCTTAATCAAAAGGAATCTGTAATGTAACTAACTCCTTGTCGAGGCGTGTGATATGTCTCTCCATTTCTCAAAGTATAATGAAATACCTTGAAGCGAGGTCCCGTAGTCTATTACTATGCTGTGACACTCTGGCGTTCATGGACATCAAATATTCCTTGCTCTCTTCTTGTCTGTTCCCCGCCAATCCCTTGCTCGTTGTTGTTGTGGGAGAGGCGGCGGGCATAGGCGACGGCGAGATCACCCCTATCTTGGGCCTCAGCCCTCGCCTCAACTAATTATGTATGGTCTTTTTTTCTCCCCTTTCCCTTTACTTCTCTTCTGAGATAATTTATAGCCCCTGACACACGTTCTTCACGTCTTCCTCCGGTTATAAAGCATATATTTTCATATATTTACTTTGGCAGAATATACATATGCAAAATTACACTTGATCTTCTATCATCAAATCAAAAAAGATCCACAACTCATTTGAGAAATCACTACTATTCTTATATATATTAGTGTGTGTGTGTGTGTGTGTGTATGTGTTTGTGTGCGTGTGTGTGTGTGTGTGTGTGTGTGTGTGTGTGTGCGCGCGCGTGCGTGCGTGCGTGCGTGTGAGTGTGTGGGCGCGCGTGTGTGTGCATGTGCATGTCTGTGTATTTTAGTTTTTTTCTCCTCTTTTTTATACCAAAGAATACGTAAAAAAAGCAACAAGTTTGTACTTCGCAATTGTGTGCAAATTCGCTAATAAATCATTATGTTAACAAGATTCGCCGAATCGCCGCCGCTGTCACCAACACGAATGACGTCAAGGACGGGGAGGGGGGGGGGGTACTTTTAGGGTACTTTTAGGCCCACTTCACACGTACTTCATTAAAAAGGAAGAAAAAAGGGATTACCACTTGAATAGGACGGCCTTACACATCATCAAGATAGATGAGCTTTTAAGTACTTACACTTATGATGCAAGAAAGCTGAATCTGAATTCATCACTTTGAAACCATGTTTCTCACAGTTGCAAAATAAAGGAACTAATTTATATACGTTAAATTCTGTCCTTATGTATCTCACCATCATTTCATGAACAAACTAGGAGAAAGTCAGTAAGAAAAAGGAAAATGATAGAATGTAGTAAAAAGGGAACAGACCGGGTAGATAAGTAAAAATCCCCAGATGTGAAACCACTCCCAAGAAATATACCCCGAGAAGAAAGGTCTAAATTAATGGCGATTATTTTTCTTTTTAAGTCTTGTTGCGAGCCCGACCCTCGTATAAAGAGGATGTTATCATATTACCAAATAACCAGAAGGTCAGTGCTTAGATCAACCAGGAGAGTTTACTTTAGCAAAATAATCTTACTATTCTAATTCTTTCGTCTTTCTGGATTTCAGGCCTTCAGGCAAACCTTTGAATTCTGGGCCAATTTAACGTTTACGCTTAGGGATTAAGTATATCGATACTTACTCTTTCATCTTTTCGTAAACAGCGAAACTTTGTCCACACTTACCTAAAATCGAGCGAAAACTTGAGACAAATTTTGGACTATGCAGCTGCACTCGTCTGCCCTCCACAGTGGCCCGATCCTCACTGACACTGCAGCTGTGTCGTCTCTCTTAGTGCTATTGCATGAATGAGAGTGACAGGTGTGCGTTTTCGGTTTTAT
>NC_061842.1:30957465-30962465 GCF_019202785.1 Penaeus chinensis | reverse complement strand
GCCTGCTGCTAAGGAGGACAAGACCGAGGCCAATGGGTCTGTCCACCGAATCGTCAAACAAATTGACTCTCGAGCTGGCCCCTCAAGGCCAACAGCTAAGCCAGGGAGGCCCCTGAGTTCTCAGACGGCCTCCCCGACTGAGAAGGTAGAGCAGGCTGAACCAGCCGTTTTCGCTGCTGCTCCCACAAACAAGCCCGAAAGCTGAAAGGGCGGGTCGAAGCGTCCGAGGCCGGAGACCGACCCTGATGGAGAGTCGGGACCCCCTAAACGTTTCCCCCAGTTCAAAGTGCCAGCTAAACCCGAAGGCTTCGACAATGCCTACCAATTGGTCAGGGCATTGGAGTTGCAATGGAAAATCCGGCTGTCGATCTGGGTCGCCCGAGATCAGGGCATGATCATAATGCCCAAAGATCAAGCTACCCTGAATTTCCTCCGGGAAACGAAGGAGCTAAGAGATGGAAGGAAAGTGAGTCTTTCCCCACTTAATCCCGAGGAAAAGAGAACCAAGATGGTGCTACTTGGCTTCTCAGTCTCGTACGATGTAGAGCTGATCGCTTCACATCCACAGGTCGTGGAGGCTTCCCGAATGTCGAAGGGGAAGACTCCAACCAGGCAAGTCCTGGTGACCATGAAAGGTGCCCTAACCACTACCCTTGATCTGGGTAACTGGGGCACCTGCAACCTTCGAACGTATGTGCCTGAACCACTTCGGTGTTTCAAGTGCCAGAAATACGGTCGCCACCAGGCTAACTGTGCAGCTAAGCCTAAATGTGGCGTCTCTAACAATGCACACAACACAGAGGTATGCCTTAAGGCATACAAAGAAGAAAAGAGGGACACAACAGCCAAATGTCACAACTGTGCCAAGAGGCATCACGCCTGGAGCCTGACTTGCTGTCAGAAAAGAGGCGGCCCTCAGGCGACAAGAGGTTGCTCAAAAGCAACCAGACTTTGTTCCTACCTCCCCAGACACCCACGTCTGGGGAAGGAACAAAAGCGAAAAGGACTCCCGACCTCCTAAGAGGAAGGAAGCCGACCCCCAGCCGACACCTGGGGGGTGTCGGCTGGGGGGCCGACAATGCTAAAGGTGCAGAAAAAGAACCCAAAGAAAAGATATGGCTCTCCTGTTCACTGTTGTTGTCTCAGCAGTAGCAACAGCCCTGGGGAGGTCGAGTGAGGAGGCCGAGAAGTCAGTTTCGGTCGCTCTGACGGCAATGGCCCAGACTATCGCAGCCCTCAAGGGAAGAAAGCTGGAGAGAGCAAAACCAGCCCAGGACGAGACTCCCCTCCCCACTCCAAACCAGGCTATGCCTTTACAGGCAGAGCCAAAACAGGCTGAAACTGTGCAGCCAGAGCCAGAGCACGCTGACCTTGCCCAGGCAAGGCCAGCCAAGAAAAAGCCTGAGAGAAAAGCCAAACCAACTAAAGTCAGAGCTACCAAAGGCTCTCCACCCCCCAGTGGACCCAAGGATAGCCAGACAATAGACGAGGAGCCCTCAACCAGCGAGGACCTCGCAATGGAATTATCAGACTCCGACGATGTCTCTGATGTAACTATCACTGAGTAACATCATGACACACCACCTAAGCATCCTACAGTGGAACATCAATGGCATCTCTGCAAGGAACGCCTTTCTCCAAGCAGTAGTGCGATCAAGGACCATTGACATTATCATGCTCCAGGAGTCATTAACAGTGGACACTGTTCGCTTCTCAGGGTATCATGTCTTCACACTGCCACGAACACCAGGCAAGAGAGGCTTGATCACCCTTGTGAGAGCAACAATCCCCTGCTCCGCAATAGCCGATGCATCGCACTGACGTCGTGATTCACCTGGCGGGGGGCCCCTCAAACTGTACGTGTACAGCCGGCCAAGCTGTAGAAGCTTAGACATCAGCCAGGTCTGTGCTTCTTCTGCACAAGACCGAATGATCATAGGGGGAGACTTCAATGCACACCACCCCATCCTGGCTCCCTGCCGGGCACCGGATGCGGCTGGCTATCACATAGCCGACGTGCTAGAGGCATTCCCTGAGATCGCTCTCCTCAACACCCAAGAGCCATCGCATACCAGAGGAGGGGTCCTAGACCTCACCCTGGCCACTGCGACTCTGGTGGGGAGGATTAGCTGGTGTGTCGATGAGACCATCACAAGTGACAATTACGGCACTGTAACTACACTCATGGATGCTGGCCCAACCGAAATCCTAAGACCGAATCCAAGATGGAAAACAGACAAGGTCAACTGACTGGCATTTCAAAATGCCTTGGCCCTCTGTCTGAGATGCAATGATCCCCCACAAAGCGAAAATGTGGAAGTGCTCGAAGCCAGCCTGCTAAACGCCATTAATGAAGTAGCCTCACTGACCATACCCAAAACTTGGCCTGGGCCCAGAAGTCACAAAGACAGCTGGTACTTCAACAACGAGAGCAGGGAGGTCAACCACAGGGTGAAAACTATTCTGAAGACAAAGAACCCCTTGACAACTTATCCCTCCTAAGGAAGGCTGTCACGGATGCCAAGGAAACTGCCAACAGAGTCAGGCAAGAAAAGTGTCTGGAATGGTGTGTCCTTCGACCACCAAACCACCCTTTCAGAGCTGTGGCAATGGGTCAGGTGAGCTACCAACCGCTCAACCCCGAGGTGCACGCATCACGACCCCCAAGTGGAGGCAAACAGACTGGAGCACGAGTTCTCTGCGAGAACGAGCAGCAACAGCCTGCCAGCCGAGCTGAGGGCAAGCCAAGAGCGTCAACGGCCAGACTTGCTCAGATCAGAGAAAGAGCAGCCGAACCCGATAACTCAGATGTTATCTTTTCTCTGAGGGAACTAAGAAAAACCTACAAATCCAGTTCCAACACAGCCCCGAGCTCTGATGGGATCTCGTACCGCATTATCTCCCACCTAGGACTAGCAGGTGAGCGTGCACTCTTGCAACTCATCAACAAGTCCTGGGAAACTTCCACTCTGCCCCAGAGTTGGAAGAGGGCTACTATAGTTCCCGTCCCAAAACCAAAGGAGCCAGGAAAGTACCGCCCCATCTCTCTCCTCAGCTGCCTGGCCAAGACGACCGAGAGGATGGTACTAAACCGGCTCCAATGGAAAATGGGTCCCCCGCACGAACACCCTCACGGGTTCACAAGGGGCATGGGCACAGCACACAACATAGCCACGCTCTTAAACACAATCAGCAAGGGCCCAGCTGTGGTGGCATTCCTTGACCTGGAGAAGGCTTTTGAACAGGCAAGTCCGCTTGCCATTCAGGAAAGCCTGATCCAGAAGGCAATCAGAGGAAAGCTCTTGGCTTAGATAGGTGACTACTTCAGGAACAGGACTGCCAATGTCAAATTCCAGGGTCACCCATCGCAGCACATGCCGCTTGAAAATGGAACGCCACAGGGTGGGGTTCTCAGTCCAGCCCTATTTAACACTTTAATGTCCTGCATCCTCAACATAAACCTCCCAGTGGGGTGCAAGATCATCTTGTATGCAGACGATCTCGCTATCACCTCCACTGGACCACGCAGCCAGAATAAAGCCCAGCGTTGTCTGGACCTCGTGTCCGAGGAGTGTTGTAGGACAGGAATAAAGATCTCTGCAGCCATATCCAGGCACAAGTCTGAAAATCCAGGGAGTGGAATTGGAATGGGTCCAGGACTTCCTATACCTTGGGGTAAGGATAGACCGGACCCTCTCCTTCCAGAAGGAGGTCCAGTACCTGGTTGACCGAACCAAAGCAAGACTGTCTGTCATGGGAACAATGACTGGGAGACGCATAGGGGCCAGACACAAAGTACTAAGATCATTCTATGTACATGCTGTCCGGCCCATTGTGGACTATGCCTCAGTCGCTCTAATTGCCGCAAAAAAAAAGCACACAGACAAATTAGAAACAGTCCAAAATGAAGCCGCCAGGATCATTCTGGGTGCCCCGAGGTGGACGAAGGTCCTCAACCTCCTGATGGAGGCAAACCTTCTCCCCCTGGACTCACGAATCGATCTAATGGCAACACAATTCCTGTCAAAGGTCATCCAGGCTCCCAGGAACACAAGCCTAAGACATAAATTAGTCAGATGCCTCGAACAAGACAACGAACTCGTTGCAAACAACTCGTGGCTGTCTCATACAGCTAGGGTGTTGATACGCCATCAGCTCAAAGAACAGCTTCTTGCTAAGGGCATGGACTCCCCCCACCCCGACTTTGCCGAAGCCCCGCCGTGGGCACTGAGCCTGATAGAGTTCAACATAATGAGCCTGTCAATGAAAAAGAGCCTATACCCCACGCCTAGCCTAAAGGCAGAAGCCCAGAGGGTCATTGCAGCCATCACTCCTCCGGGTAGTAGAACATACTTCACGGATGGATCGGTCGATCCCTTGAGCCACACTGCAGGCGCCGGCTTTGCAGCAAGGGACGCCATGCAATCCATGAGGGTAACAGACAACGCCTCCTCACTACAGGAAGGGGCAGTTGCAATCATGGGAGCCCTAGCCCATGCGTCCCTAAGGGAAGGACACGTGGTCATACACACAGACTCCAGGGCAGCCATTGACTGTCTTCAGCATAGCTCACCCACAGACAACATCTAACTACTGACCACAATTCTCACAATGGCACAGAGAATTCTTGCTCAGGGTAGAAGATTTATCATCAACTGGGTCCCAAGCCACATCGGCATCAGAGGGAACGAACCTGCTGACAGACTAGCTGTCGCTGACAGGGTTATGCCCCCAAATCCCATGACAATAAAACCAAGCCGAAAATTACTTAAGGAGAAGAGTGCCTTGGTCGGTCGTACCTTTCTCCGGCCGCTTCACAGAACCTCCCCCTCGGCCATCTGGTACTCAGACGCCACAGGCTATGAGCCACTGGCAGTCTCTGAAATAATCAACAGAGGTACCGAAGTCATTATTCACAGAATGCCCCTAGGTTACCACTGTGCATGGCAGATCATTACAACAATTGAATGCGAAGAGAGGTGATGTATGCACTGCGGCGA
>NC_061842.1:30937465-30947465 GCF_019202785.1 Penaeus chinensis | reverse complement strand
GTACTAAAGCCTGATACTGTTGCTATAATCATAGAGAGAGAGAGAGAGAGAGAGAGAGAGAGAGAGAGAGAGAAAGAGATCAGAGAGGTGTGTCATACAACAGCCTGAAAGTCTTTGAGATTATCAAGGTAAGAAAGAATGTTCAACTGTAATTATATAATTAATAAAGTCATAAGATACTATATATTTGATTTATAAAACAAAGGAAAGTAAATATTGGAGATCAAACTAGAAATTAGAGATAAATAGTATGTCTTCTTCACAGCTGGAGGCTGGCACCTGTCACTGAACAATATCTAGATGTGTCTCTCTCATTATCATTAAGAATTTAAAACCCATTCAAAGCGTAAGTGTTCTTAACATTTATAATTGTTTACTACTGAAATGATGTTTAGTCAAAATATATTTGTTCTTTTAAGAAACGACATATTTAGATTTATAACATTATATTGTTTTATCATTCCTAAACTAGAATATTTTTTCTTTTCTAGGAATGGGTTTATTTTTTAGTTTATTCTTTTGTTTATTTTTTTAGTTTATATTTTTAGTTTTTTTATGTTTTGCTGAAGATTGGATTTATTTGTTCCTGGTGCTGTGCACAAGAAGGAAAGAAAATATCTTTTGGGAGCCCAGGAGAAGATAGCTGAGAAGACCAACTAGTGACAAGTTGGAGTAGCTGGACATTTTGGTAAATGTATGGTTATATTATTGTAAAAGTGTAATGATTTATGATTCATAATGTCAACTAAAATTTGTAAGCTTATTAAGTGTTTTGATATTACCCCTTCTCTCAGTTACCTCTAAGGTTGAAATTAGATCATAAATACCCTGTATGATTCTTTATCTTTTATGGTGTGGGTTCTAAAGGTAAATATTGGAGAAACCACACCTTGGAAATAACAGATAGTACTCATCTGGATAAAATAATTGAGTGGGTCTTCAGAGAGGGCACGACATTCGGAATCTATATATGTGTGTGTGTATATGCGTGCGTGCATGTATATACATATGCATGTGTGTGTGTGTGCGCGCGCGTGTGTTTATTCTGCATAATTCCACCTGTATCTTCCCCATTCTTTACGATTCCATTTCTTTTCACAGACCAGATAAAAAATGAAGGACTTCGACGAGTTAATGACCTTGGTTGGGAGTCACGGACCTTTCCAGCGGTGGGTTATGTGGGGGGTCGTCGGACCCATCAATATCTTCATTGGTCTCACGGTGAGTTCTTGTTGATTCATGGGTGGCAAGGGTATTGCGGAGAAGGGAATGATTGCAGTGATGGCCAATATCTGTTTGCGTGTGCGGTCAGGCTTGTACGTGAAGGGGTTGCCAGAAAGTTTTTTTTGATCCTGTAACTGCATGATAACGAGTCATTATGTGTACGGTTGGCAGTGTTTGCTTTCAGTTTAGTCCCAGGTATCACTGATTAGCTTTATTATGCTGCTGGTAAATAAGTCATCTAATAATCTAAAGGCTTTGCTTATAATTAAAGTGATTCATATAAAACTCCAAAGTCAAGAAATCAGTTTACTGGCAAAAACGATAAAGTCACCCACTGATACAAACACACGCACACCTACCCATCTTAAAAGTTGGATTTCAGAGTACAGTGTGTCTGTTCATTGTAAACAATGTTTTAGTAATGTCGGTTGATGGAAAGGGAATTTGACAATTGTCCTGTCCCTTCGATACAAGAATCTACTTCATCTACTTTAACGTTTCTTAAAAGAAGATAAATAAAGAAAAATGAAAAGAGAAGAGAAGAGAGGAGAAGACAAGAGGAGACAAGAGAAATGAAGAGAAGAAATTAAAATATATATTTAATGCTGCTACTGTCACTGCCACTACTATTTTTACTTCTACTACTACTATGACTTTCCCTTTTACTCTTTGAACAGTCACTACAGCTGTTCCTATCTACCCTAAAACTAGAACTTGTGTTTGTAATAGTGCTACTATTACTACTACTACTACTACTTCTACTACTACTACTCCTGTTTGTGAATTTAGTTGATTATGGTATTGATAAATGCATATATGTATTGATATTAAAAGGAAAACAGCCACAATAAGAAATATATATATATATATGTGTGTGTGTGTGTGTGTGTGTGTGTGTGTGTGTGTGTGTGTGTGTGTGTGTGTGTGTGTGTGTGTGTGTGTGTGAGTGTGTGTGTGTGTATCTATACCTTATATAGATATATATATTTATCTCTATATATATACATATATATATATATATATATATATATATATATATATATATATATATATATATGTATGCATATGTATATACTGACACAAAGACAAACACAGTAACGTGTACACAAAGATGAAAGGAAAACCGCCACAGTAAGAAAATAAAATTGAAATGTAACGTTTCGAACTCTTCACGAGTTCCTCTTCAGACGAATGATAAACCAAAATGGTGCAAATGTCCCTATTCAGCGATTCATACATCTATTCATTTATTTTCCAGGTCAACCTCTTGTTGTTCCAGCTGAAAGTGCCAGACCACTGGTGCCACGTCCCAGGCATTGAAAATACTTCCCTGACACCAGAAGAATGGAAAAACCTTACCATACCTAGGTTGGTTATAAGTATATGTATAATTATTACACTCCAAAGGGTTGTTAGTTAAATCTTTGTTTGGTAATCAGGTGTAACTCTGGATTTTGGTTAACTAATTTTCAGGATAATAAAGAATGCTCAATATTTGATGATCTGTATATATATGTAAATATATACATATACATTATAAACACACACACACACACACATATATATATATATATATATATATATATATATATATGTATGTACTTATGTATATACATATCACACAGACACACAAGCACACACACACACACACACACACACACACACACACACACACACACACACACACACACACACACACACACACACACACACACACACACACACACACACACGACACACACACGACACACACACGACACACACACACACACACACGACACACACACACACACACACACACACACACACACACACACACACACACACACACACACACACACACACACACACACACACACACACACACACACACACACACACACGACACACACACACACACACACACACGACACACACACACACACACACACCACACACACACGACACACACACACACACACACGACACACACACACGACACACACACACACACACACACATGTATATATATGTATATACACACGTATGTAAATATATATATATACATATATATATATATATATATATATATATATATATATATATATATATATATTTATATACACCGGGAAACAGAGATAGGCAAGGGACTTGCTTAAACTTATGTTCCGCAGAGAATCCGACAAATTCTCAAGCTGTTCCCGGTATAAGGTGGAGTGGCTGGACGAAGGAGCAGAGGAACCATTCCTTATCCACAACATCACGGAAGGTATGTTGTGGTATGGCGTGCTTTCCCATGTTCCGAAATAATGGTGATGATGGTGATGATGATGATGACAATAATGGTGATAACGATAATGATACTGATAATGACAATGATCATGATGGTGATGAAGATTCAAATATTCTAAAACGCTTCTCCCTCTTTGCAGCCTGTGATCAAGGCTGGGATCACGACACGTCCGAGTTTCTGGAGACAATGGCAACTAAAAACGAGTGGTTTTGTGAGCGGGAAGGCTATATCAACCACATCTATTCTCTCAATCAAGCGGGCCATACCGTTGGAACTGCGATTTTCCCGGTGATTGCAGATAGGATGTAAGTATTTTATGGTGATTCTCATTTATATATATATATTTTTTTTCTTCTATGGAAACTTTTAGGAACAGTGTATGTTCTATTTCTTGTTACTTTATCATCGGGAGAATATATATCCTTGAAGTTTATGTCTATATTTAAGGAAACTTTGGAAATAATCTGTGATCTATTTTAAGTATCAACACGTAAATATATTTCATTGTATGCTATAATCTGTGATCTATTTCGAGACACGTTATCAACACGTAAACATATCCCATTAATTCTTATATTTGTTCTTTACTTATGAAATACCAGGTCGCTTAGTGAACACGACCATACCTTATATTGATTCCTATAAATCTATATTAGCGATAAAAAGGAAATCAGTTATTAGTTCCAGTAGTTTAATAAAGTAACGCAAATTTATCACAGTACTGGTCGCCGGCTAATGTTCTTCGTGTGTCTTGCCATCCACGCAGTTTTCACATTCCCCATTGCGTGGGTGTCCAACTATGGTGTCATCTACGCCCTAAAGTTCTTTGGAGGACTTGCATTTGAGACGATCAATATGATGTCTTATGTCTCTGGTACGTGGTTTTCCTTCGTTTATTCTTTCTTTTCCTTCTCTTCTTATTTCGTTCCTATATTTTCTTTCTTTCATACATTCTGATGATGATGATAGAAATTATGATAATGAAAATAAAAAATATTATAAAAAGGATTGTGATATTAATGACAATCTTACTGGTGATTGAAAATAACAATAATGATGATATTTATAATAATAATGATGATGGTTGATAATGATAATGATGATAGATAAAATTATGATGATAATAACAATGATGAAAATAATAACATTATTATCAGCATCATTAACATTATTATCATTATTATTATTATTATTATTAATATCATTATTATTATTATTAATATCAATATTATTATTATTATTATTATTATCATCATTATTATTATTATTATTATTAGTATTATTATTAGTATTATTATTATTAGTATTATCATTATTATCATTATTATTATTACTACTACTATTATTATTATTATTATTAGTATTATTACTGCTACCTATACGGATATCATGTATCGTCAAGACGTTCCCTATTTTTTTCCTTTTATTAACATTAGCGAGTGCACTTCCTCTCTACCTATTCATATATATCCGTATACACCTATCAATAAGATTATCTTAAACGCTATATGTTCACTAAGTTTTCCTCCAGTATAGTTTTTGAATTTTAATCCCTAGAAAATTTTGGTACAAGGTCTTATCTCTTTATCTATCCAAATACTTAGTATAGATTCCTACCTCTCTACCTATCCATACAAATATCTCTATATAAAACTATCCTTAATGCTACGTATTCATATGTTTCTTGATCACAGGTTTTGAGTTCCTAGCTCCAGAAAAACGCACTACAGGTTCCCTCATCATATTTGTGGCCTGGACCTTCGGCTTATGTCTGACATCACTAACGGGATGGCTGATTCCGAGGTTTCAGTATCTGGTAGTGATCTCGTGCATTCCAGCTGTTTGTGGGTTCCTTTACTGGAGGTGAGTTTTGAGTGTGTTATTTGGCTGTGTTTGGGGATGGGGTAGGAGTGGGGGATGAATGTGTTTGTGTGTGTGGAATGGGTGGGTTAGAGGTTTGCGTTTGTTTGCGTCGTTGTCTGCGGCGTGTGCAGGGTGGTGCTTGTATGTGTATTAGTGTGTGCGTGTGTATGTGTGTGTGTGTGTGTGTATGTTAACTTCAACATCCTATGAATCATTGCCAGATAAAGGTGTAAGCATAAGGCTAATTAAGATCCAGACACTACTTGACATAAATCATCGTCTGTGTTTCGCCACGCATGACTTAACCCTTTCAACACTAGATAGAGGTAACCACAAGATTGAATAAACGCAACCAAAATCGAGGAGAGGATTATCTGACAGCTCATTAACATCGCTTGCATCAGCCTCGAGCATATCACATGTTAAATCGGTGTGTTAATCCTCAATTAGCGATATAATTTCACGGCAAATCTATCACACTAAATCATAGCTTTAATTCGAATTTTACGCTAATGGCCCTACGCGTTTATGTACCGGGAGATGGTACGTGGTTAGTATCAAGGACGTCATTTCGACTTTTTCTTGATGGAGGCAAGGATGGGTAGGCGTGCGAAGCGAACAAAAAATAGAAAATGAATTTTTTGAAGCTATAATCAGAACTATATTGGGGTAATTTAGCAAAGCAAAACAAAAAACTTGGGGGGGCCAAACCTGACCTTGAGGGTTGTGGGGGAAACGATGTCTTGGGGGGGAGCAACTACCCCCTAACCCCCCCCCCCCCCAACTGACGCCTCTGATTAGTAAAACATTCCGTTTGTGTGTGCTTGTTTGTTTGTTTCATTGACTCTCTTTCTCTCTCCATCAATCTATCGGTTTGTTTATAAGCAAGCATGTGTTTGTTTATTATTTTTTTCTCTCTGTTTATATAACAAATACAAGTTTCATTACTGCCACCAAACCCTGTTAACCCAATATCACAACTTTTCCAGGTACCTTCCAGAGTCCCCGCGCTGGCTTTTGTCTCGAGGGAAAATAAGTGAATGTGCCACGACTCTCTTACGGGTATGGCTTTCACCAAGGAAACTTTTATCTATTTACTTATATATATGTTTATATATATGTCTATATATGTCTATATATATATTTTTTTTTTGGGGGGGGGGGATGAGATAGAAATGAATAAAGATAGATAGAGAGCAAGAGAGTGAAAGATTGATGGAATAAGTGAGTGAGTGATAGGTGAATAGGTTGACACGTAGATAGATGAATAGATAGGTAAGGTAGACAAACAGAAAGGAGAGACGGAGAGAGAAAGAAAGAGAGAGAGAAAGAGAGAGGTAGAGAGAAGGGGAGAGGGAGAGACAGGTAGGCAGAGATGTAAAAGAAGTATAATGTGCGAGAACGAGTCGAAATAATAAAAAAATATTATAATGAAATTAAACTAGAAGAAAAAGCATCACAAAAAAAAAAAAAAAAATCCACAACGTTCCTGTATTTCATGTCACAGGGAAATGGTGTCGATCCCTTAACATTATGAATGATTTAAATTTCTTTCACAACATAATTACTTTATTCACTATTAGCTTCAGGATAATACAGAAAATACTCGGGATTTAATGACACTATAATAATCAGGTTTACATAACTTTTTTTCCGGTTAATATTACATTATAATTTTTGCTATATGGTTCTGGTAATATTATTAGTTCTTAGCCTTTTAACTACCAGGAATTCGTCCTTTCCTCCACGCCTCCCTTGCATCTGTAAATAAAATTCCCTCACAGACTTTATAGAAAATTATAAATGTGTTTTGTCTTTTTAATGAGTATAAATTACCTGTATGCAGGGCCGGATTATGACCTTTAGGGGCCCTTAGGCTAATGAAATTATGGGGCTCCCTCAGACGGAGCCAAACTGGGGCCCCTGATCTCAAATAAACGGCTTCAAACCGGGGCCCCTTATCTCAAATAAAGGGCCTCAAACAGGGGCCCTTTATCTCAAATAAGGGGCCACAAACAGAGGCCACTTTTTTTTAATTGGGTTTTCAGACTCCTGGGCCTCCTTTTGTAAAGTTGAAATTTTATTTTAAGTTAAATGAATTATTCAGCAATGTAAAATATCAAAATATACTCATTTAAAAATATATATATATTTGAAAATCTTTTAGCACGGCCCCTCAAGCTAGGGTCCCCCAAGCTTGAGGGGCCCTAGGCTGCAGCCTATACTAGCCTATAGGATGATCCTGCCCTGCCTGCATGGCAATTAAACTTATGTGACCATGCTCTTGTATTATATATAAATACACATATACATATAAGTATATATATACACATACACATATATACATATAAGTATATATATACACATATATGTGTGTGTGCGCGCGTGTGTACATACACACACCCACCCACATCCAGTAACCTCAAAAACAATACCCAGGTAGCCCGCTCGAACCACAAGACCGAAGTAACCCGCGAGCAGTTGGAGACTGAGCTGCGCATACTGTGGAACCGACAGGGAAAAGAAGTGTCATTCTTGGAAGTCCTTCGTTACCCGAAGCTTCGCCTGAGGATCCTCATACTCTTTTACATAAGGTGAGTGAGTTGACTTTATATTTTATATTGTTCTCGTGTTGGGTGGTTGGTATGTTTTTTAGTTTCTGATTATGCGTGTGTGTATGTTTATAACTATGTTTGTATGTGTATGATTGTGTTTGTGCATGTGTGTGTGTTTGTGTGTGTACAGGTACAAATATAATTTTATACCTTTTGTATAGGATAGGTACAGCTTAGGAACAAAGGCTTAATCATTGGCAGTGGTAGAAGGGTGTCCGATTCTAGCTACTAATGTTAGAAGCTGACATTTTACTACTTATGTTCTACACCAAAATATTTATTTCCAGTTCCTTAAATTACCCGATGCCTCTCAGCTAAAAAAAATTGTGTGTATATCTATGTATATTTATTTTAATATATACTCACATATATATGCATATTGATACATATTCATATATATACATATTCATATATATTCATACATACATACATACATACATACATACATACATACATACATACATATATATATATATATATATATATATATGTAATGCGCTATCAACCGATCTGCGCCATCGATCGATTGCGCAGCGCCATCTATGGATCTTTCGTTAGCGCAGCAATCGGTAGATCGCGCTGCGCAATCGATCGATATGGTTGACGGAACACTGGCTTGTGGCGCATGAAGTGTCTATTGATCGCGCAGCGCGATCGACCGATTTTTCGTCATGAGTACTGACAACTGCTACCAACCTTTCCTACAGCTTCATTATTTTTCAGGTCTGGAGAGAATATAGCGATTTAAAATAAAAATTTACACAAACATAGTTTTACTTAATTTCATTTATTGGATAAATACAAAGAAATATAATCTTTTAAAATCAGTCTTCAAACTTTATTTACCAGTACATTTCATAATTTCCATTCTACAATATTATTCCATTCTACAATATTATAAATAAAATTTCCCTTCACAGTCTACAATTTGTATTGATCAGTACAGTACCATTCTTCGCATCCTTCGCATTCCACCATCAAATTTCCACCATCCGGGCAGCGACAGTAGCAATAAATATTCGTCTCGGATTGGTAGATGACTTTGGGCTGGCGATATTCGAGTTTGGCGGGAAACCGTGAAATCACTCCGTCGTCGATACATTTTCCGGTATGCAACCTTATCAATTTTTCGTGGAAGTGCAGTTCTGTCGGATCATCATCGAATAAAAGAGTTGTTGCGTAAGCGATGACATAGACTCCACAGTCATTTCCGTTTGCTGACGTTCATGACCTTGATGATCGTTGCGCGATCTACCGATTGCTGCGCTAACGAAAGATCCATAGATGGCGCTGCGCCATCGATCGATGGCGCAGATCGGTTGATAGCGCATACCATATATATATATATATACACACCAACCACCGTTATTACCCATATAGTGAAAATAAATTCTTTTTCAGTGCCTGCACTTTCTTAATTTATGGCATGGTGTTCCTCGGAGTCACTGTTCTCTCGAGCAACTTTTTCCTGAGCCATTTCGTCTTGTCCCTCTCGGAGCTCCCCAGCAACGGCCTCGGCTGGGTGTGGACGCACTACCTCGGTCGTCGCTGCACCTGCTTCCTCACCTTCCTCACAACTGCTGCATTGTGTGTGGCGGCGACTTTCTGTCTTGAAGGTTGGATTAACATTTTTTTTTTTTTAGCAACGTGTTTAATAGAACTGATTAAAAAAAAAAAAAAAAAAAAAAAAAAAAAAAAAAAAAAAAAAAAAAAAATTGCTGAACACCGTGGCAGACGAACGTGCCTTCCTTCCCACTTACCTCCCCCCCCCCCCCCTCCCGCTAAGTGGAATATACCACAGCACATATGTTTTTAATTCTTTATATATATAATATATATATATAATATATATATATAATATATATATATATATATTATATATACATTGTGTATATATTTTAGGGATTTCCACCTTTTTTAACCCTGACTTTTCTTTTTTTTTTGTTCATATACATACACATACATACATACATACATGTATTCATCTATGAGTCTACCACGCAATTGCTCATCCTATGAATTAATA
>NC_061842.1:30927465-30932465 GCF_019202785.1 Penaeus chinensis | reverse complement strand
GAAGTACGTTAGGAGCATCATGGAAGAGTTGGAAGGTCATTTTGCCCAAAATGCTTTCCGAGCCCTGAGGGAACTCCGATCAACGTCCATCTCTCAATTGGGCTCGGTGAGGGCAGAGGATGGTCGCATTGTGTCAGAGCTGGGTGAGTATAGGGCCCGCTGGGCTGAGTACTTTGAGCAACTGTATAGGGTCGATCCCCCGTCTTCACAACTCCCATTGGATGGCACACAGCCAGTAGTGGCTGATTCACCAATCAGTGAGGCACCACCTTCCATCGAAGAGGTGAAGGCTGAAGAGCGGAAAGGCTGCTGGTGTCTGTGGGATTGCTGCGGAGTTGTTGAAGGCGGGTGGAGAATCTATGATCTGTAGTTGGCATGCAGTCCTGTCTGCCGTTTGGGAGACTGGTACCATTCCTCCTGACTGGAAAAGGGGCTTGGTCATCCCTATCTGGAAAGGGAAAGGGGCCCAAAAGGACTGTGGCAACTACAGAGGTATTATATTGTTCAGTGTACCAGGCAAGGTCCTCACTCATCTGCTTTTGGCACAAGTGTGCGACCACAGAGCACAGAGACCTGAGCAGTCTGGTTTTACACCTAAGAAATCAACTATAGACCACGTCCTAGCACTTTGTGTCCTTGTGGAATGCTGACTTCAGTTTCAACAAGGTATGCTTGCAGCTTATGTTGATCTCAAGAAGGATTTCGACTCAGTGCACCGGGAGAGTGTCTGTAGCCTACTGGATCTCCGTAGGATCCCCCCTGGAATTATTGGTTTGCTGTCTGGCCTGTATACAGATACCGAGTGCTGTCAAGTGTGAGGAGATCATCTCTGCCTTGTTCCCGGTGTCTGCCG
This sequence comes from Penaeus chinensis, assembly GCF_019202785.1. Taxonomy (NCBI): domain Eukaryota; kingdom Metazoa; phylum Arthropoda; class Malacostraca; order Decapoda; family Penaeidae; genus Penaeus; species Penaeus chinensis. Next base: position 30,931,612 of record NC_061842.1, on the reverse strand, counting down.
GGGAGAGACAGGGATGTGTCCTGGCCCCAACCCTTTACAATACTTGTATGGACTGGATACTTGGCCGTGCCGTAAACCGTAGTTCCTGTGGGGCATCAATTGGTAATTTCAAGGTCACAGACCTTGACTTTGCCGATGATGCAGTGATTCTAGCAGAGATATTGGAGGTCCAAAAAGTAGCTCTCGGGGCGCTGCATGAGGAGGCGAAGCCATTGGGACTCGCAGTCAACTGAACCAAGACCAAGGTTCAGGAATTTGGGGACTTTTTGGATGTCGATGTTCAGTCTGTGTATGCCTGTGGCGTTAACATTGAGGTCTTGGATAGCTTCACTTATCTTGGTAGTGTAGTGCAGAGTGACGGAGGTTCCGATAGGGAAGTCACTCGACGACTCGGACTGGCCTATGGCGTTATGGACTCACTCAATAGGAGTATTTGGCGCTGTCGATATTTGACTAGGTGAACTAAGATCAAGCTCTTCAGAGCAATGGTGATCCCGGTCTTACTCTATGAGCGTGAGACCTGGACACTGAACAGTGCTCTGAAGGCCCGTCTTGACTCCTATGATACTAAGTGTCTTCGCAGAATCATGGGGTATATCTGGAGGGACCATGTGTCTAATCAGAGGATACTCCATGAGAGTGATTCAAGACCTATTACCAGTCTGATACGAGAGCGCCAACTTCAGCTCTATGGGCATATAGCTCGTTTTCCTGAGGAAGATCCGGCACATAGGGTCATCTCCGAGAGGGTTGACCCAGGCTGGAGACGACCAAGGGAAAGGCCACGGAACTCTTGGCTGAAGCAAGTCGATCAGAACTGCCAAGATGTGCTGGGAGTGGGAAGGAATACTGCATGGAGGCTTGCTCAGAGGGACCCCAGGAGGTGGAGGCAAAGGTTGGGCGCGTCAAAGCGCAGCCATGCGTATGCCCCCTTATGATGATGCTGATATGCATATATAAATGTATGTATTTGTATGTATATTATCTTATATATATATATATATATATAAAAGAGAATATACATACAAATACGTTTATTCATATATTCATATCAGCATCATCATAAGGGGGCATATTCATGGCTTACCCAATATATATACTTGCATATATATATATATATATATATATATATATATAAATAAGTAACTACTCCCCTGGGGAAGGATCAATGGTCAGACACCCCAGTATAAATTCCCAGTCAACTACATGATGCGCCAAGTAGTTCGTCACACACCGCATCATATATATATATTATATATATATATATATATATATATATATATATATATATATATATTATATATATAATTTATAATATATATAATATATATAATATATAATATATATAATATATATAATATATATATATATATTTATATAGCATATATATGATATATATATAGCATATATATGATATATATATGATATATATGATATATATATATATATATATATATATATATATATATATATATATATATATGTGTGTGTGTGTGTGTGTGTGTGTGTGTGGGCGTGTATATGCTCACATATGCATAAATAAATGTATGTATTTGTATGTGCATATGTCTTTTGTGTATGTGAGTATATATTCATTGATGCACACACACACACACACACACACACACACACACACATATATGTGAGTGCGTGTGTTTGTGAGTGTGGTGTACGTGTCTGTGTGACTACCTATCCCATCCTGAAGTTCCGAGACACAGAGAAAAAATAACGATATTGTAATAAGTGAGCGAAAGAGAGGAAGAGGAGGAAAGTGAAATGCTCTCGGGGAAAAGAAGGAAGCGCACAAAGAATAGACCAGAAAATACATAAGGGACGAAAGAAAAGAAAGAGTAACAATAAAAGAAATAGGATAGAAGAGATAATAAATATGCAAAAGGAATGAAAGAAAAGAGAGAAAAGTGAAGAGAAAAAATGAAATAAATCAGAGAAATGCAAGAAAGGAAAGAATTGATAGAAAAAAAGCACAGGGAGACATAACAAAGAATACAAAAAATAAAAATGAAGATGGAGAGGATGACTAACGAGAGAGAGAAAGAAAATAATAATCAGAAAATACACATAACGCAAAAGATAAAAGCGAAAAAAAACTAAACAAGGAAGGGTTTTTATTTATTTTTTATTTTTGTGTAAATGCGTGTGGGTGTATGCATCTCTCTGCCTTACTGTCTACTTATCCTTTCGTCTGTCTATATATCTTTGTGTATCTGTGTGTCTGGGAGTATGTCTTTTCCCTTTACCCATTCTCGCTCTGTTTCTGTTTGCCTGTCTCTCCCTTCCTTCCTCTCTCTTTCTGTTCCCTGCTCTCTGTCTCTCTCATTCCCCCTTTCTTTCTTTCTTTCTTTCTTTCTCTCTCTCTCTCTCTGTTGATATATATATATATATATATATATATATATATATTCATATATAAATATATATATATATATATATATTCATATATAAATATATATATATATATATATATATATATATATATATATATAAATGTATATATACATACACACACACACACACACACACACACACACACACACACACACACACACACACACACACACACACACACACACACATATATATAAATGCATATATACATGTATACATTTATATATATACATATATATATGTATATATATATGTATATATATATATACATATAAATGTATATATACATATATACACCCGCACACACACAAATATATATATAGTACCGATTCACAAAACTTTAAAATTTGACGGACCCCTTGTATTCCTTGCACACAGGGGATAACTTAGAAGCAAAATGAAGCAGACAGTATGTCACACCAAGAATATCCATTGTAACAAATGTAATCAAATAATTTATTGGCCCAATAGCAAGCCTATATACCGTTATTGAAAGCGCTGTAAAGTGTGGTGGGAGCCTGTTAATTCAGGGTTGAGGCAAGGCTGTGTCCTTGCACCAATATTTTTCAACACAAACAACTGGATAATGGGTAGGCTGCTATCCAAAGTCAGTGTGGAGCAACGGTGGGCAAGATCAAGGTCACAAAGCTTGACTTTGCCGACGGTGTTGCTATCCTATCTGGTCTCTGGAATCACCTGGACGCTATCTAGTGCCTCGGAATCTATATATGTGTGTATGAGTGCGTGTGTATATATATGTATATATATATATATATATATATATATAAACACACACACACATGTGTGTGTGTCTGCGCACGCGCGTGTGTGCGCACGCGCTTGTGAGTGTTTATTCTGCATTATTCTACCTGTATTTTTCCCATTCTTTAAGATTCCTTTTCTATTCACAGACCAGATAAAAAATGAAGAACTTCGACGAGCTAATGACCTTGGTTGGGAGTCACGGACCTTACCAACGGTGGCTTGTGTGGGGGGTCGTCGGACCCATTAGTTTCTTCATTGGCCTCACGGTGAGTTCTTGTTGATTCATGAGTGGCAAGGGTATTGAGGAGAAGGGAATGAATGCAGTGATGGCGAATATTTGTTTGCGTGTGCGGTCAGGCTTGTACGTGAAGGGGTTGCCAGAAAGTTTTTTTTGATCCTGTAACTGCATGATAACGAGTCATTATGTGTACGGTTGGCAGTGTCTGCACACACACACATACATGCATATATATATATATATATATATATATATATATATATATATATATATATATATATATGTGTGTGTGTGTGTGTGTGTGTGTGTGTGTGTGTGTGTGTGTATGTGTGTGTGTGTGTTTATGTATATATATATATATATATATTATATATACATATATATATACCTATCTACCTATCTATCTATCTTATCTATATATATATTTCTATATATATATTCATATATATATGTATATATATTTCTATATATATTCATATATATATGTATATATATATATATATATATATATATATATATATATATAAATGTGTGTGTATGTCTGTGTCTTTGTGTGTTCCCGAATGTATATGACTTATATACATATAGGTTTCCATAACTTCTATTACTATTATTTCATTATCATTATTGTTATTGTTATTCTTATTATTATCATCATCATTATTATAATTATTATTATCATCCTCATCATTATTTTTATTGCTATTATTATTATTATTATTATTATTATTATTATTA
>NC_061842.1:30919965-30922465 GCF_019202785.1 Penaeus chinensis | reverse complement strand
TAGAGAGAGAGAGAGAGAGAGAGAGAATGAGAGAGAGAGAGATAGAGAGACGTACAGAGAGAGAGAGAGAGAGAGAGAGAGAGAGAGACGTACAGAGAGAAAGAGAGAGAGGGGGGGGGGGGGGAGACAGAGTGAGTGAGAGAGAGAAAGAGAGAGAGAGAGACGCGCACACACACAAACACACTCACTCACTCACTCACTCACTCACTCACTCACTCACTCACTCACTCACTCACACACACACACACATTCAAACAGACAAGCAAACATATACTGTCTGAGAGAAAACAAAATAATAGATAAAAAATGTCTGCGTTTTGCGACGCATGACTTAACCCTTTCAACCATTTACAAAGGTAACCACAAGATTAAATAAACACAACCAAAATCGAGGAGAGGATTATCTGACAGCTCATTAACATCGCTTGCATCAGCCTCGAGCATATCACATGTTAAATCGGTGTGTTTATTCTCAATTAGCGATATAATTTCACGGCAAAACTACCCCACGAAATCATAGCTTTGGTTCGAATTTTACTTATTGGCCCTACGCATTTATGAACCGGGAGATGGTACGTGGTTAGTATCAAGGATGTCATTTCGACTTCTTCTTGTGGGAGGCAAGGATGGATAAGCGTGCGAAGCGAACAAAAAAATGAAAAATGATCTATTCTGGGGACATTTTCAAGCTATAATCAGAACTATATTGGAGTAATTTAGAAACACAAAACAAAAAAACTCTCTCTCTTTCTCCATCTATCTATCTATCTCTCGGTTTGTTTATAAGCAAGCATGTGTTTGTTTATTAATTCATCTCTCTGTTTATATACCAAGTACAAGTTTCATGACTGCCACCAAATCCTGTTAACCCAATATCACAACTTTTCCAGGTACCTTCCAGAGTCCCCGCGCTGGCTTTTGTCTCGAGGGAAAATAAGTGAATGTGCCACGGCTCTCTTACGGGTATGGCTTTAACTAAGGAAACTTTTATCTATTTATTTACTCATATATAAACACACGCACACACACACACACATATATATATTATGTACATAGATATTTCTTTTTGGGGGGAGGGAATGAGATAGAGAGTGAAAGATAGATGGAATAAGAGACAGAGAGTGAGCGATAGGTGAATAGGTTGACACGTAGATAAGTAGATAGATGGGTAAGGTAGACAAACAGAAAGGTAGAAAGATAGACAGCCAGATAGGTAGCTAGATAGTTATTTAGATAGGCCTAGATAGATAAAATAGATAATAGATAGATTGAGAGAGAGAGAGAGAAAGAGATAGATAGATAGATAGAGAGAGAGAGAGGTAGCGAGAGGGGGAGAGGGAGAAACAGGTAGGCAGAGATGTAAAAGAAATATAATGTGCGAGAACGAGTCGAAATAATAAGAATTATAGTGAAATGAAACTAGGAGAAAAAGCATCACAAAAAAGAAAATTCCACAGCGTTCCTGTATTTTCTCATTTCCATCAACAACTCTCAGCTTTTTCATCCTGTCACAGGGAATTTGTGTCGATCCCTTAACATTATGAATAATTTAAATTTCTTTAACAACATTATTAATTATTAGCTTCAGATTGATACAGAAAATACTTGGGATTTAATGACAATATAATGATCAGGTTTACATAACTTTTTTCCCGTTAATTTTACATTATAATTTTGGTTTTTGTTATATGGTTCTGGTATTATTATTATTAGTTGTTCTTAACCTTTTAACTACCACGCCCCCCCCCCCCTTTAGTAATTCGTCCTTCCCTCCACGTCTCCCTTGCATCTGTAAATAAAATTCTCTCAGAGGTTTTAAAGAAAATTATAATTATGTTTTGTCTTTTTAATGAGTATAAATTACCTGCATTACAGTTAAATTTTCCATTATGCAACCATGCTCTCGTTTTATATACACACACACATATACATATAAGTATATATATATATGTGTGTGTGTGTGTATGTGTCTGTGCGTGTGTACATAGATACAACCACACACATCCAGTAACATCAAAAACAATACCCAGGTAGCCCGCTCGAACCACAAGACCGAAGTAACCCGGGAGCAGTTGGAGGCTGAGCTGCGCATACTGTGGAACCGACAGGAAAAAGAAGTGTCACTCTTTGAAGTCCTTCGTTACCCGAAGCTTCGCCTGAGGGCCCTCATACTCATATACATGAGGTAAGTGATTTGACCTTATCTTTTATATTGTTCTCGTGTTGGGTAGTTGGTATGTCTGCCCATAATGGAGCTAGTTAGATCCTAGTTGCACACTCCTTTTAGTGGGTCGTGTGGCATAGTTGGTTTAGTACTGGACTCCGGTCCCATACCTGGAGTGACCTAGGTTCGAGGCCAGGTCAGGGAGGATTGTGATATATGTATATCAATGCGGTATTACATGCTTCCAACTTTCATATATACACACACACCTCAGTATATCTGACTTCGGTTTCGAATTTCTAAATAAATTTCAACCAAGTGCCCACGGGGAGTGTG
>NC_061842.1:30909965-30912465 GCF_019202785.1 Penaeus chinensis | reverse complement strand
AAAGCCGCAGGCATATGTGACATTCCTGCTGAAGTGCTAAAGACTGGGGATGAACCAAAGGTACGGGGCTTGCATACAGTCTTAGCTGCCATCTGGCAGTCTGGTTCCATTACCCCTGACCTTTTAAGGGGCGTGGCCATCCCTCTCTGGAAGGGGAAATGGGATCGTTGAGGCTGTAGCAACTACCGTGGCATTACACTGCCAGTATACCAAGCAAGGTATTCATCCACATTCTTCTGAACTTCATCCGCGACCACCTACTAAGGCACAGGGGACCGGAGCAGTCTGTATTCACTCCTGGCACTTCGAGTAATTATGGAACGCCGTCGTGAGTTCAGTCGTGGGTTGCTTGCAGCCTACATCAACCTCAAGAAGGCGTTTGACTCGGTGCATCGAGAAATGCTATGGGAGATTCCGAGACTTAGGGGAATTCCAACACAGACTTTTGCCTTAATAGCAAGCAAGCCTGAAAGTGCTGTAAAGTGTGATGGGGGCCTATTTATGAGGGGTGGGGCAAGGCTATCCTTGCACCAACACTTTTCTACACCTTCATGGACTGGATGATGGGCAGATCTACTACCCAAAGTCAGTGTGGAGCAACAGTGGGCAATATCAAGGTCACAAAGCTTGACTTTGCCGACGGTGTTGCTATTCTATCTGATTCTCTGGAATCACTGGTGGCGGCTGTTGATGCATTTAGCAATGAGGCGAAGCTCTTGGGCCTGAGATCTCCTGGACCAAGACCAAGATTCATGAATTTGGGGACCTGTTAGGGGAACCTGTTCAGTCGATACATGTTTGCGGTGATGACGCTGAAGTCACAGAGAACTTGCATATCTTGGTAGCATAGTTCATGTCTCTGGGTTGTCAGACCAAGAAGTCAGTGGACAGATTGGTCTGGCAGCAAGAGCCATGAACTCGATCAATAAGAGCATTTGGAGATGTCGGTACCCATACAGAAGCACTAAGTTATGTGCCTTTCAGACCTTGATACTGCCAGTTTTACTTTATGGAAGCGAAGCCTGGACGCCATCTAGTGCCTTGGAATCTTGTCTTGATGCCTTTTGTAACAGATCCTTGCGCCGGATCATGGGGTACTGTTAGCAGGACCATGTGCCCAACCGACGGCTACACCATGGAAATGTTACTTGCATAATTTGGGGCCACCAACTCAGACTATATGGTTACCCATCAGGTTACCTCATTGGGAGGCAATCCTGGATGGAGGAGGCCCGTGGGAGGTCATGGCTTGGGCAGCTCAACCAGTCCTACATCAACCTCAAGAAGGCGTTTGACTCGATTCATCGAGAATTGCTATGGAGATACTGAGACTTAGGGGAATTCCAACACGGATTGGGATTAGAGATAGGCCATGAGAAACGCCATGAGGGATCCCCGTTGCTGGAAGAGAAGATTGGATGCGGCCATGCACCCCCGTTGGCGTTAGCCCCTTGATGATGATGATATATACATATGTGTGTGTGTGTGTGCATGCGTGTCCCTGTGCGTGCGTGCGTGCGTGCGTACGTGTGTGTGTGTGTGTGTGTGTGTGTTTGTGTGTGTGTGTGTGTGTGTGTGTGTGTGTCTGTGTGTGCGCGTGGGTGCGTGCATGCATGTATGTATGTATGTGTATATATGTGTGTGTGTGTGCGCGTGGGTGCGTGCATGCATGTATGTATGTATGTGTATATATGTGTGTGTGTGTGCGCGTGCGCGCGTGTGTGTGGGTGTGAGCGCAAGGGTGAGTGTTTATCCTGTATCATTCTTTCCACAGACCAGATATAAAATGAAGGACTTCGACGAGTTAATGACCTTGGTTGGGAGTCACGGACCTTACCAACGACGGCTTGTGTTTGGGGTCATCGCACCCATCAGTTTCTTCATTGGTTTCACGGTGAGTTCTTGTTGATTGAGTGGCAAGGGTCTTACGGGGATGGGAGTGAATCTGTTTGCGTGTACAGTCAGGCTTGTGCATATTTATTTTTGATCCTGTAACTGCATGATAACGAGTCATTATGTGTACGAGTGGCAGTGTCTCCTTTCAGTTTAGTCACTGGTATCACTGATTAGCTTTATTCACATGGATTCAGTGACGTCGGATGACGGAAACGGAATTTCGACAATTCTTCTATCCCTTCGAAATTACTTTATAAATAAGTTTAGTGGTTTTTAAAAGAAAATAAAGGAAGAAAAATAAAGAAAAGAAAGAAAACACTACTGTTACTACCGCTACTAATTTTACTACTACTACTACTACGACCTTTCCTTCTACTCTTTGTACAGTTACTACACATGATCCTATATACCCTAAAACTAGAACTTGTGTTTGTAATAGTGCTACTACTACTACTACTACTACTACTGTAATAGTAATAGTAATAGCACTTGTAATAGTGCTACTAATACTACTGCTGCTGTTGATTGTGATGAAGTTGATTATGGTATTGATAAATGCATCTATTTATAGATCTCAAAAGGAAAACAGCCACAATAAGACATT
>NC_061842.1:30889965-30904965 GCF_019202785.1 Penaeus chinensis | reverse complement strand
TTGTGGGGGGGGGGGGTTATAAGTAAGGGTTGTTAGTTAAACCGGTGTTTGGTAATCGGTTGTGACTCAGGGTTTGGGTGATTCATTTTCAGGGTAATAATGAATGCCCAATATTAGATGGTGTGTCATATAATTGATTAACAAGACACTTGCTTATATATATTTTCCGTAGAGAATCCGGCGAATTCTCAAGCTGTTCCCGGTATAAGGTGGAGTGGGTGGACGAAGAAGCAGAGGAGCCATTCCTTATCCACAACATCACGCAAGGTACTGGCACTTTTCTTAGCTTCACGCCCTCTCTTGATACAGTCTACATGCATGCATATCAGACGCAGTGACGATATCGAATTATTTCCCATGCTTTCCCATGTTCTGAAATATGATAAAGATAAAAATACGCAATAAGAATAATGCTGATGATTGTGACGATAATCATGATGACGATAATGATAATGCCAATAATGATAATGCTAATGATAATAATGATCATGATGGTGATAAAGATTCAAATATTCTAAAACGCTTCTCCCTCTTTGCAGCCTGTGATCAAGGCTGGAGAACACGACACGTCCGAGTTTCTGGAGACAATGGCCACTAAAAACGAGTGGTTTTGTGAGCGGTAAAGCTACATCAACCACATCTATTCTCTCACTCAAGCGGGCCATGCCGTTGGAACTGCGATCTTCCAGGTGATTGCAGATAGGCTTTAAGTATTTCATGGTGATTTTTACTATTTTTTTTTTTTTGCGTCTATGGTAATTTTAGGAACAGTGCACGTTCGTTCTATTTCCTGTTACTTTATCATCAGGAAATTATATATCCTTGAAGTAATGAACACGACCTTACTTTATATTGATTCCTATACCTCTATATTAGCGATAAAAATCAATTATTAATTATTGTAGTTTAATAAAGTAACGTAAATTTATCACAGTACAGGTCGCCGGCTAATGTTCTACGTGGCTCTTGCTATCCCCGCAGTTTTCACATTCCCCATTGCGTGGGTGTCCAATTATAGCATCGTCTACGCCCTAAAGTTCTTTGCAGGGCTTGCATTTGAGACGGTCAATATGATGTCTTATGTCTCTGGTAGGTGGTTTTCCTTCGTCTATTCTTTTCCTTCTTTTCTTATTTCGTTCTTATATTTTCTTTCTTTCTTTCATTCTTATCTTCTTTATTTTTTCATTTTTCTTTTATGTCTTTCGTTCTTTCTCTGTATTTTGTTTTTCTTCTGCCTGAAGACAATTCGACTTTCCGCAAAACAATTGGGACGTTTTTGTTTTATTTCTAAATTGAATGTTTCCTTTCATTTTCTTTCATACACTAATACAATCACAACAAGAAGGTGCACTAACTTTTTTCCTATTGTTTTCTGTGGCCAAGAAAGTTGGGAATAGAGCCCTCGAGTTCATGTCTGTTATGTCGTCTAGCTATTTCGTGAACTTATTTCCGGAGTACAAACATTGCCAACTTAATTCGTAAGAGATACTTGCCTAAGGATAAAGAAAAAAATTTATACTTTTTTTTTTATTCGTAATAGTTTTCAATTTCTCATTCGTGATAACAAGAGTAGTAAAACTGATACTCAATGATAATGAGGAAGATAATAATGATGATAATAATGATGACAGTGATGATGATGAGACTGATGATGATAGAAATTATGATAATGATAATCGATATTATCATAAAAAATGATTATGATATTAATGGCAATCTTACTGGTTCATAATAATAATGATAAAAGATAAGATGATGATGATAAGAGTGATGACAATAATAACTATAATAATAACTATAATGATAACTATAATAATAACTATAATAATAACTATAATAATAACTATAATAATAACTATAATAATAACTATAATAATAACTATAATAATAACTATAATAATAACTATAATAATAACTATAATAATAACTATAATAATAACTATAATAATAACTATAATAATAACTATAATAATAACTATAATAATAACTATAATAATAACTATAATAATAACTATAATAATAACTATAATAATAACTATAATAATAACTATAATAATAACTATAATAATAACTATAATAATAACTATAATAATAACTATAATAATAACTATAATAATAACTATAATAATAACTATAATAATAACTATAATAATAACTATAATAATAACTATAATAATAACTATAATAATAACTATAATAATAACTATAATAATAACTATAATAATAACTATAATAATAACTATAATAATAACTATAATAATAACTATAATAATAACTATAATAATAACTATAATAATAACTATAATAATAACTATAATAATAACTATAATAATAACTATAATAATAACTATAATAATAACTATAATAATAACTATAATAATAACTATAATAATAACTATAATAATAACTATAATAATAACTATAATAATAACTATAATAATAACTATAATAATAACTATAATAATAACTATAATAATAACTATAATAATAACTATAATAATAACTATAATAATAACTATAATAATAACTATAATAATAACTATAATAATAACTATAATAATAACTATAATAATAACTATAATAATAACTATAATAATAACTATAATAATAACTATAATAATAACTATAATAATAACTATAATAATAACTATAATAATAACTATAATAATAACTATAATAATAACTATAATAATAACTATAATAATAACTATAATAATAACTATAATAATAACTATAATAATAACTATAATAATAACTATAATAATAACTATAATAATAACTATAATAATAACTATAATAATAACTATAATAATAACTATAATAATAACTATAATAATAACTATAATAATAACTATAATAATAACTATAATAATAACTATAATAATAACTATAATAATAACTATAATAATAACTATAATAATAACTATAATAATAACTATAATAATAACTATAATAATAACTATAATAATAACTATAATAATAACTATAATAATAACTATAATAATAACTATAATAATAACTATAATAATAACTATAATAATAACTATAATAATAACTATAATAATAACTATAATAATAACTATAATAATAACTATAATAATAACTATAATAATAACTATAATAATAACTATAATAATAACTATAATAATAACTATAATAATAACTATAATAATAACTATAATAATAACTATAATAATAACTATAATAATAACTATAATAATAACTATAATAATAACTATAATAATAACTATAATAATAACTATAATAATAACTATAATAATAACTATAATAATAACTATAATAATAACTATAATAATAACTATAATAATAACTATAATAATAACTATAATAATAACTATAATAATAACTATAATAATAACTATAATAATAACTATAATAATAACTATAATAATAACTATAATAATAACTATAATAATAACTATAATAATAACTATAATAATAACTATAATAATAACTATAATAATAACTATAATAATAACTATAATAATAACTATAATAATAACTATAATAATAACTATAATAATAACTATAATAATAACTATAATAATAACTATAATAATAACTATAATAATAACTATAATAATAACTATAATAATAACTATAATAATAACTATAATAATAACTATAATAATAACTATAATAATAACTATAATAATAACTATAATAATAACTATAATAATAACTATAATAATAACTATAATAATAACTATAATAATAACTATAATAATAACTATAATAATAACTATAATAATAACTATAATAATAACTATAATAATAACTATAATAATAACTATAATAATAACTATAATAATAACTATAATAATAACTATAATAATAACTATAATAATAACTATAATAATAACTATAATAATAACTATAATAATAACTATAATAATAACTATAATAATAACTATAATAATAACTATAATAATAACTATAATAATAACTATAATAATAACTATAATAATAACTATAATAATAACTATAATAATAACTATAATAATAACTATAATAATAACTATAATAATAACTATAATAATAACTATAATGCGGAAAAGGGGAGCGGATAGGAGATGGGGCGCGGAGAGTGAACAGGGCGTTAGGAGAAGTGGTTTGGAACGTCCAACTACGTCAAACTTAACCTGATCGAATGCCTTCTCGAACAGAATACTACGCTATAAATGTAAGAGTAAGTGCTGGAAATAAACAAATTTGATATCGCATTACAGTGTCAAAAATTAGGGCAGAGTGTGAAACATACCGTGCAAAAGTGTTGTTTGTTTGGTAGTGATTTGCGAAAGACGATGGGTCAAAGCCCCTGAGGGAGAGGGAGGGAGGAAGAGAGAGGGAGAGGGAGGGAGGGAGTGAGGGAGGAAGGGAGGGAGAGAGAGGGAGAGGGAGGAAGGGAGGAGGGAGGGAGGAGGAGGGGAGAGAGGGCGAGAGAGGGAGAGAGAGGGAGAGAGAGGGAGAGAGAGAGAGAGAGAGAGAGAGAGAGAGAGAGAGAGAGAGAGAGAGAGAGAGAGAGAGAGAGAGAGAATCAAACAGACAGACAAACATATAGTCAAAGAGAAAACACAAAATCAAAATGTCTGCGTTTTGCCATAACACGCATGACTTAACCCTTTCCACACTAGACAAAGGTAGCCATAAGGTTTACTAAACACAACCAAACCCGGGAAGAGGATTATCTGACAGCTCATTAACATCAGTCTGTAGCATATCGCACGGCGTACTTAAATGCATGTTAATCCTCAATTAGCGACAAAATTTCACCCCAAAACTATCACACTAAATCATACTCTGTTTCCAATTTTACGCTGATGGCCCTACGCATTTATGTAGCGAGAGTATCAGGGGCGACATTACGGCTTCTTCTTGCGGGAAGCAAGGATGGTTAGGCGTGCGAAAACGAACAAAAAATAGATAAATAATCCATGCCGGGGACATTTTGAAGCTATAACCAGACCTACATCGGGGTAAAAACACCGATGGGGAAGACAAACCAAACCTTGAAGAGGGGAAACGATTTCGGGGGGGGGGGGGGGGGGCAACTGCCCCCTAACCCTTCCCCTTCGAATTGACGCCCCTGGTTGGTATAACTTTTCGTTCGTGCGTGCTTGTTTGTTTCCCCCCTCTCGCTCCATCTCTCTCTCTCTCGGTTTGTTTATAAGCGAGCGTGTGTTTGTTTATTAATTTATCTCTCAGTTTATATACCAAGTACAAGTTTCATGACTGCCACCAAATCCTGTTAACCCAATATCACAACTTTTCCAGGTACCTTCCAGAGTCCCCGCGCTGGCTTTTGTCTCGAGGGAAAATAAGTGAATGTGCCACGACTCTCTTACGGGTATGGCTTTCACTAAGGAAACTTTCATCTATTTATTAACTTGTGTGTATATAAATATATATATATATATATATATATATATATATATATATATATATATACATATATACACACATGTATGTATGTATGTATATATGTATATATATAATGTATACACATATATATATAATATTTTTTTTGGGGGTGGTGAGATAGAAATAAATAAAGATAGATAGAGAGCAAGAGAGTGAAAGATAGATGGAATAAGAGACAGAGAGTGAGTGATAGGTAAATAGGTTGATAATGATCAGGTTTACATAACTTTTTTTCCCGTTTTTGTTATATGGTTCTGGTAGTATTATCAGTTACTCTTAACCTTTTAACTGCCCGGCCCCCCCCCCCCCCCTCCCGCCCTTTAGGAATTCGACCTTCCCTCTACGTCTCCCTTGCATCTGTAAGTAAAATTCCCTCACAAATTTTAAAGAAAATTATAAGTATGTTTTGTTAGTCTTTTTAATGAGTATATATTACTGGCATTACAATTAGACTTTCCTTTATGTGACCATGCTCTCGATTTATATATATAAACACACATATATATATATATATATTTATATACACATAAGTATATATATAAACACACACACACACATATGTGTGTGTGTGTGTGCGCGTGTGTACATAGTTACACCCACACACATCCAGTAACCTCAAAAACAATACCCAGGTAGCCCGCTCGAACCACAAGACCGAAGTCACCCGCGCGCAGTTGGAGGCTGAGCTACGCATACTGTGGAACCGACAGGGAAATGAAGTGTCACTCTTTGAAGTCCTTCGTTACCCGAAGCTTCGCCTGAGGATCCTCATACTCTTATACATGAGGTGAGTGATTTGACTTTATATTTTATATTCTCGTGTTGGGTAGTTGGTATGTTTTTTTAGTTTCTGATTATGTGTTTGTGTATGTTTATGTGTGTAAATGTGTGATGTGTGTATGTGTGTGATTGTTTGTGCGTGTTTGTGTTTCATTTTACACCATTTGTATAGGCTAGGTACAGCTTAAGAACAAAGGCTTAATCATTGGCAGTGGTAGAAGGGTGGCCGATTCTAGGTACTAATGAGAGAAGCTGGCATTTTACTACTTTACTTTACTATTTATTTCTAGTTCCGTAAACTACCAGATGCCTCTCAGCTAAAAAATAAAATTAATACATGATACAGATTTTCAAAGAACACAGGTGCATTGGTTTTAATATGTAGGAGGTATTTATGGTTATGCTCACATAATATCAGCAATTGCTTATGTATATACACCTGCACACACGTATGTGTCTATATCAATGTATATTTATATTAATATATATTCATATATATACATATTGATATACATTCATATATATACATATTGATATATATTCATATATGTATACATATTGATATATATTGATATATATTCATATATATACTTATTGATATATATTCATATATATACATATTGATATATATTCATATATATACTTATTGATATATATTCATATATATACATATTGATATGTATTCATATATATATTTTTTTCTTAACATCCTTTCATTCCACTGCAGGACATAGGCCTCTCTCAATTCACTATTGAGAGGTTATATGGCAGTGTTACCCTTGTCTGATTGGATGCCCTTCCTAATCAACCGCGGTTGGGCGGGCTAACACTTGTGTCAAGGCAGGTGACTTCCCCTGCGACACCTGTGGTTTGACTTCTCATTTTTACGACCCCCGCAACTCGGGACCACGAGGGTCGGACTCAAGTGCTCTAACCACTGGACCATCGCGGCAGTCTCATATATACATACATATACCAACCACCGCTATTTCCCATACATCATCAACATCATTTGGGAGCTAAAGTCGCCGGGGGCGCATAGCCGCATTCACCCTTTGCTTCCTCCTACGAGGGTCCCTCATAGCGAGCCGCCAGGCAGGGGCCCGGCCCATCTCTAGTTCCTCACGACTGGTTTGATCGATCTGCCCAAGCCACGACCTTCTCGGTCGTCCCACGGGCCTCCTCCCAGGGATGTCTCGGACAGAGACAACGCGGTTGGCAGGGTCATCCTGCGGGAATCGAACCAAGTGGCCGTATAGCCTGAGTTGGCAATCACGGATTGTGCAAGTAACAGGTCCTGTACCGGTCTCATGGTGACCCCCCCCCCCCCCCCTGACTTCATTCAGGGAGGGTGGTTCCTCGCTGATGGGTGGGTCTGGCAGAGGAATCTCAACATTACCCGCATCCATGTTAACTATTGGTGGATCAACCTGATACAACTGCTCAAAATACTCAGCCTAACCGACACGCACCCCATCAGGATCTGAGATTATCTGGCAACTTGCTGAGCAGACTGCAGTCTTCTGTGAGGAGGGCTTGGAGTTCAATTTTCTCAGGGCTTGGTAGATTACTGATAAATTGTTCCTTATCCCTTCTCAACAGTGACCTAGGACTGTGCACCAGAGAACGGTGCAAGTTGCGATCCCCTGACAATTGAGCCGCACGACAAGCATCTGAGGCTTCCAGTGTCTCCTGCGAGATGGAATTCTGTCTTGCTCTTGGGCGTTCACTAATCAATTATCGAGCTGCATCAAGCGTTTTATGCTTGAATGCATCCCACAGAAGAACAAGGTCTGTCAGGCCCTCGACTGCTGTGAGACGACCAGAGATAGCCTCGGCAAACCCTCGGTCACACTCGTCCTCCCTCAATCTGTTCAAATGAAACACCCTAGGGTGTTCATTTGGGCAACGGGGGGTTCTGAAGTGGACCTGGAGAGAAGCCACAACTAATCTATGATCAGTTCCACAGAACTCGGCTTTTCGATACACCCTGCAGTTCTGGAGGATCCTCCACCGAGTGCTAACGAGGATGTGGTCGATTTTCTTGGCCACATTACCAGTATCACTGTATCAAATCCAACGATGCGGGTCAAAACGCTGATACCAGGGAGCCAAAAATCCTAAATTTCTGGGACCTATCAAAGTCACGGAAAAGGAGGCTATTCTCGCTGCCAGCATCAGCTCCTGAGCCATGGGGACCGACAGATATCTCATAGCCAGCTCGATCGCAGCCAGATACTGTGAAGTCCCCCAGAACAATATGAATATTTTGCTGAGGACAATTGTCTGCCACAGATCCAAATTTGGCAAAAAATATCTCTTTCACCTCAAGTTAATATACATCCATAGGAGCATAGGAGTGAAAGCTTCAGTCTCAGTATCATAATACGCTCATCGACTGGAGTGACCTCTACTACCGAGGGTTGAAGTCTGCTGGAGATGGCTATGGCTACTCCTTGGAGGTGGTGGCCATCGCTGCGGCCCGACCAATAATAAGTGTAGCCACCCACACTAATCGTGCCGCTGTAAGGTCTTCTCACAACCGCCCATTAACCCCAGGGGGCATAGGGGCAGGAGTTGGTATGAAGCCAGGGCGTATCTACACGCCGGTGGGCCATGACTCCATACCTTTAAGGCCTCCTGCTGCTCCAAGATCCTCCACAGTTCAGCCTAGGACCGCAAGGTACCGTGTTATCATGGGTGGCCATGAGGAGGCACTGCAGAAGTCTTGATGATGGAGAGGCTATGAGCTGGCAGGGGAGTCTTATGCATAGCTGCTCCCTTTTCCCACCAGGCTAGCCAGTGTTGGCAGCTGTAAGCGGGAAGGCATGCAAAGCACTTAACACTAACTAGGCTACCACACCATTGCTTCACATCACCCCGAGCATGAAGCACCGACCTATATAGTGAAAATAAATGCATCTTTTTCAGTGCCTGCACTTTCTTAATTTATGGCGTGGTGTTCCTCGGAGTCACTGTTCTCTCGAGCAACTTTTTCCTGAGCCATTTCGTCTTGTCCCTCTCGGAGCTCCCCAGCAACGGCCTCGGCTGGGCGTGGCCGCACTACCTCGGTCGTCGCTTCACCTGCATCCTCTCCTTCCTCACAACTGCTGCATTCTGTGTGGCGGCGACTTTCTGTCTTGAAGGTTGGATTAACATGTTTTAGCAACGTATTTAATAGAACTGATTTTTAATTTTTTAAAATTTATTTCTTTCTTGCTGGACATGTTTACTTTCCTCTTTCAGACAAGTGGGCGATGCTGGCCGTAGCTGCAAGCATCAGGCTCTTCGCCACACAGCTTATATACATTGGAACGATTCAGAGTGGAGAGATCTTTCCCACGCCGATAAGGTCCACTGGGTACGCTTGGATGGTGGTGTGTGGAATGGGAGCCATGATAGCAACTCCATATATTCTTCATGTATGTATTTTACGTTCTTTAGTTTCGTGGTATTTACGTGTTAGGTAGTACTGTAGTTGCAATGGTTACTAGAAGATGAACCTGGTACATTTTATAAGATATTTTGTCGGTAATAGTACAGGTGATATGAATATGAATTGTGATACGAATAATTCTAATATTAGTTTTTAGTTATTCGCAAAAATGGAAACAAAATCCCCAATTCTTATAGCAACCGTTTCCCCCCAGTCGGGCCTAGAACTAGAATGTAAAAGAACGGACAGATGTAACAACACTCACTCTTACATTACCCAAGAGAGTAGATCAGAAAGACGCTATGTAATGTCATTAATAATCCCCCATGTGACGTAAATTCCATAATTTCTTTTCTGATCTTCATATATTTAAATTAATCTGTAACTGTTCTATCAACACGCTGCGGCACAAATATATAGAGCGAAATATATAGTAATAAAAAGATATAGAACCATCCTAGGTTGGAATCTACCTTGCTCATATATATAAGATTATTTTTTTTTAACAAGGGTTATCTGTATCTATTGAAAGATTAACATTAAATATGAATTATTTAGTATTAAGCCTCACCCTCTCTCGGGAAAAAAATCATACCTCTCCCCCCCTATCTCTCTCTATCTCTATCTCTATCTTCCTTCCCACCCTCTCTCCTTACTTCCCCCCATGCTCTCCCCTCTCTCTCTCTCTCTCCCTACCTCCCTCCCTTCCTCTCTCTCTCTCTCTCTCTCTCTCTCTCTCTCTCTCTCTCTCTCTCTCTCTCTCTCTCTCTCTCTCTCTCTCTCTTTCACCCCTCTCAATCTCTTCCACACACACACACACACACACACAAAGTTGATTGAAATAAATGATTGAAACTTTTTTTTTCTCTTCTTTTCTTTTTAATCATCGAATGAGATCCTCCTTACAGTCAGCCGGTGTTAATTCTCAACTTTCCTTTAAGGCGCGCGTGTAAAAGTATGCAAATTTCTCATAATATTTATTCATGAGACTGACAATAGGCTGTTCTGAAAATCCTCTTAAACTCCGAGCAAGGAGAATGAGTCTTCGCTTTCAGATCTTCCTTTTTAAATCTTATCATTATTATCGTATTATCCCCTTTAAACTAAATCGTCCTTTGTAGGTGTAAAGGGAATAATGATCTGATTATGATACTGTGAAAGATTGATTACAACGTAGCTCCTATAACCTATACTTAAACCTCCTATCAACATGTAGGAACGTGGTAATTGAAACGTAAGTACCTGTGAGAAGTCGTATTGTAATAGCGGACGTAAATGGTGGATATAAAAGGGTTAGATTAGCTCGTTTTAGAAAACTGTGTTTACGCAGGCACGTATGTAAACACACAAGCATGTACGTATGTACGCATGTATGCGCGCGCTCACACACACACACACACACACACACACACACACACACACACACACACACACACACACACACACACACACACACACACACTCACACACACACACAAACATACAATTAAACACACACCACATTGGAAAACTCAAAATGATGACAATAAATTAATAAATGAAAAAGAAAATAAAGCTAATCTATTTAAAGCATACATCGAAAGAGTGCACTGAACGAAACCAACGGCAAAGAGACCTGGGAAATCAAAGGAGGCACGCAGCCATTCTAATTACTTCATAGAACAATGTGCAGGCAGAATGGAAGGGACCTGCACTGCGTGTTGGCGTGTTGCTTCATTTTTATTCTTAGTGGCTTAGATTGCAGTCTGCCTTGAGGATTAATCGTGGTGAGGTCGGGGATAATGGGAAAAGAGAAAAGGGAGAGAGAGAGGAGAGGGAGAGGGAGAGGGCGAGGGAGAGGGAGAGGGAGAGGGAAGGGGGATTGTGAGGTCTTCGACCCTTCCCCCCCCCATCCTGGACTGTAACCCCTCTCCCTCCCTTACTCACCCTTGTTTCCCTTAGTCTCCCCTACCTCCCTTTTGTTTTAGTCTCCCCCTTTACCCCCCTTCTCCAACCTTTTCCCCTCTCTCTCTCTACCCCCCCCCCCCCTCTTTCTCCTCTTCACGTATCATCCTGACACCTATACCCTATTTACTCTAATCGTATCCTTCGTCTCTCCTTAATACTCTCTCGTTCTCTTGCTCTCACTTCTCCCTCGTTCATTTCTTTTGTTCCCTTTCCTTTCATTTTTCCCCTTTCCCTTCCTAATCTTGCGTCTGTCCTTACTTTCTACTATGCTGATATAATTTTCTCTTCCCCGTTCCTTAGTTATGCATTCTTATATTTTTCTCTCTCATTTCTTTCCTTCACTTTCGTTCACTTTTCTCCTTACTCTTCTACTCCGCGATTTACGTTCTTCTGTATCTTTCTCTTTTCCCATACTAATCTCCTTCTCGCCTTCTACTATTTCTATTCCTTCGTTGACCTCTTACTCTTTTCTTTCATTTCTATCTCTCGGTTCGGTTTAATTTCCCTCCGTTTCGTCCTTTTCCCTAATCTTTCGTCCTCGCAGCTACCCCTTATCCTCTACCCTAATACCCTACCAGTCTCCTCGACACCCTTGATACCTAATCCCGAATCCCGACTCCCGAATCCTGAATCCCGAACCGAACTTGGGTAATCCAGCGGGCGGCTCTCAAACACGCTGGGGATGATTCCTGCCCACACACTCAACGCGGCTATATCTAATTACTGTCAAACCATGTATTTGACAAAAAATATGTGTAGATAAAACTTACACTAATTATTTCCCGTGTTTTCCTCTTAGAGCTTCAATGCTTCGAATCGGTGAAGGGCGTATAAGCCAGGTGGTTTTGCGAGTCTTTATCGCTTATTTTATTATATGTAGGCTTTTAAGGGTAGATGGGGATTTTAGTGTTTTCTTTCCATTCTCTTATGCATTTATTTTTTTAAATTCTTAATGATTTCAACATTTTTATAATTCATCTTAATACCGAACCCCTCCCCTTTATTTTATTATTTTCATTTTGCGCTATTTTTTTTTTTTTTTTTTTTAATCTTCAGTTTTAATCTTAATCACTTTTATTAGTTTTGGATAATTTTTTTTATATATATATCTACGACCTGCCACGTCACCACCTTAATTATGGAATATGTTAAGTATTAGAGGCTCAATGAGGACACTGGTGACATCCTTTTTTGTTGGCTAATATTACATTTTTCTTGTTTTACTTACGGTGGTATTGATACTTTTCATGTTTCTAATGTATCTTTCATTAATATTTGTTTTGCTTCTTTACTTTCTTTTTATTATTTATTGTTAATTTTCCTTATGCAATTCATTAAGAACAGCTTATTAAACAAATGTCTGTTCAGTTTAGATAACTGTTGCCACAGTGACGCGGCCTACCCTGTGTATATAAACCCTGGAAAATAAACCCGCAGGGGAGTTGTTTCAGGACTCGGTGTTTGAATGTACCCTCCCTGGATTACCCTATTCTGTGGCGTCGCTGGAGCAGCAAGGACAAGGTTGTGTTTGAGCATCTTTTACATGCCAGTTAGGATATTGCTGGACGTGGGCATTTAAGTTAACACAAGGCTTACAAAGTTTTACATTGGCCAGCACCAGCCAGAGATACCCCATTCCTTTTTTTTTAAGCTTAAGTAATTTTTTATGTATCCATTCCATCAGAATGAGCTTTTTTTTTATTGTATTTATATTTTTATGTACCCGTGGTGCTTTGCTTTTATCTATTTTTTTTTTAGTTCATGAGGTCAAGAACAGCATAGCTAGACCCATTTTCTTAAGGGATATTTACCAGGGCATGGGACAGTGTCTGCACACAGAGGAAGTGAACGGGCCCCCTCTCTCCTTCTTTCGGCCCTAAGCCGCCATCCTCCGCTTGGGTGGATGATATTTCGGGCTTCCCCTCGATAGAAAGGGGTTAGGGGAGGAGAGGGAGAGGGAGAGGGAGGAGGACAAAGAGGGGGGGAAGGAGGTGTAGAGGGAGAGGGAGAGGGGGAGAGGAGATGTAGAGGGATAAGGAGAGGGAAAAGGGAGAGGGAGAAGGAGGGGGGAAGGATGTGTAGAGGGAGAATGAGAGAGAGGTGGATTGGGGGAAGGAGAGGGAGGGGGAGGGATGAGAAGGACTGGGAGGAGGAGAAGGAGGGGGAGAAGGAGGCGGAGAGGAAGAGGGAGAGAGAGATGGATCGGGGGAGGGAGGAGAAGGAGGGGAAAGGAAGAGGGAGAGGAAGGAAAGGGAGAGGGAGAGGGAAATGGATCGGGGGAAGAAGAGGGAGGAGGAGGTGTAGACGGAAAGGGAGGGGGAGGGAGGAGGGAGAGGGAAAGACAGACTGGGGGAGGGAGAGGGAGAAGGATTGGCGTGGAGGAGAGGGAGATGGATCTGGAGAAGGAGAGGGTGATGGAGAGGGATACGAAGAGGGAGAGGGAGAAGGGACTGAGACGGAAGGAGAGAGAGAGAGAGAGAGAGAGAAAGAGAGAAAGAGAGAAAGAAAGAGAGAAAGAGAGAAAGAGAGAAAGAGAGAAAGAGAGAAAGAGAGAAAGAGAGAAAGTTAGAAAGTGAGAAAGTGAGAGAGAGAGATAGAGAGACTTAGATAGAGATAGATAGAGATAGATAGATAGATAGATAGATAGATAGAGAGAGAGAGAGAGAGAGAGAGAGAGAGATAAATATCGAAAAGTTCTGATACCATAATACTACCTGATTTTTAAGGAAATTGTTGATCATGAACAAAATAATACTTCTCAAAAGCCATAACATGTCAAAATAAACAAACAAACAAAACAAAACAAATAAAACAGTAAAAACCGATGTTGAAATCAAAGAAACATCAATTGCATTTGCCAATATATTTACACAACAACAATTTTCTCTGGGAAAGGTATACGTATGAAGTATAAGCACAAATAAGCACAAATATGATTCGATTATATCATGATTACATATGCGTATGGTATTTCTGATGAAAATAGAATCGAAGTCGGTCAACTACATATTTTATACTGGGAAGATTAACGAACTCATTCATGCAGTTGTCGCAGTGAACACGGTTCTACAACATTGTACGTTCGAATATTCTAGGACTGATTTATACATCTAGAAACATATATATGTAACCACTACATCCCCTAATACCATACAAAAAACGATAATTTTGCAAGTTCTGTCGAATAGAAAAAAAACCACACATAAAAAAGTTAAAACAGAAACAAAGAATATCATGATTAAGAAGAAAGCATGCTAAGAATGAATGATTAAAAGATCGAGTCCTTCTTCCCATCTCACTCAAAGGCTATCAATGGTCCCACGCTATATACATACATAAACACATACATACATACATACATACATACAGAGACAGAGAGAATCTTCATGAATCGA
>NC_061842.1:30834965-30839965 GCF_019202785.1 Penaeus chinensis | reverse complement strand
CTTTCTTTCTTTCTTTCTTTCTTTCTTTCTTTCTTTCTTTCTTTCTTTCTTTCTTTCTTTCTTTCTTTCTTTCTTTCTTTCTTTCTTTCTTTCTTTCTTTCTTTCTTTCTTTCTTTCTTTCTTTCTTTCTTTCTTTCTTTCTTTCTTTCTTTCTTTCTTTCTTTCTTTCTTTCTTCTTTTTCTCGATAGATGGATGGATGGAATGATAGATGGATGGATGGATGGATGGATGGATGGTGCTACCGGGTCCTTTTTCCATATATGTTTAGAAATTATTTTGATCTTAATTATCACGACAAGTAACTGAAACGTGGCGGGCAATTCCGTAGAGTGCTGGGTATGATTTCCCCCCCCCGGATGCCTGGAGTGATAGATGAATAATCAGATGGATGGGTGCTTGGAAGGATGGATGGATAGGTAGAAAGATCGATAGATAAATAGTTAGTTGGATAGGTGCAAGGTTGGATGGAAGGATGGATAAATAGGTGGAAAGATATACAGATAGATGGATAGGAGAGGGCTGGATGGAAAGATGTAGAAATGGATGGAAAGATAGATATACAGATGGATGGAATGTTTGAGGATGGATAGGGTGGGTGGGTGGAAAGGATGGGAGGAAAAAAATGGATGGGGGTGGAAAAATCGATAGAGGATGGGTGGAGGAAGGGAGGGGGGAAAGGAAGGATGGAAAGGGTGGGAAAAAAAAGGATAGATGGTGGGTGGGAAGGGTAGATAGGGTAGGGGGAAAAATTTGAAAGATAAGGGTGGGTAAAAAGGATGGGTGGAAGGAAGTGGATGGGGAAGGGTGGAGGGGGAAAGATAAAAAAAAAGGAAAGAAAAGGGAAAGGGGGGAAAAAAAAAAAAAATGGGGGAGGGGGAAAAAGAAAAAGAATGGTTTGGGAAATTATTTTATGGTTTGGGAAAAAAACGTGTTTTTAAAGATTGAAAGAAGATGGGTTGGAAAATTTAAAATTAGGGGGGGAAAGATTAAAAATTTAAATTTGGAAATTATGGGGGTGGGGGAAAAAATGTTTAAAAATTATTAATGAAATTTTTTGGATGGAAAGGGAAAATGGTTTATAATTTGAAGAATTAAGGGTTTAAATATTTTTTTTTAATTTTTATTTTTATAATTAAAATTTGGGTTTTTTTATTGTTTTATTTTGTTAATTTTTTCATTTTTTAATTTTATTTTATTATTATTATCATCATTAATTTTTATTTTTATTATTATTATTTTTTTTTTTTTTGATTATTTTATTATTTATTAAACCCCTCATCCCCATTATTTTATTATTTCATTTATTAATTTTTGGTTTTTATTTTTTAAACTTATTATTTTTAATTTTTTTTTTTTTATTATTATTATTAAATTTTTTTAGTACTCCCTTGTTATTAAAATTTTTTTTTTTTTTTTGTTCTTGTTCTTCTTCTTTCATTATCAAATTTTTTTTTTTGGTTTTTCATTTGATTATATTTATTATTTAAAATTTTTATTTTATTTTATTAATATTAAATTTTTATTATTAAAATTTTTTATTTTTCTTTTTTTATTTTTAAATTTTAATTATTATTATCATTTTATTAAATTTTTATTTAAATTTTATTTTATTATTATTATTATCAAAATTTTTATTATAATTATTATTATCAAATTTTTATTAATATTATTTTTATTTTTTATTAATTTTTAAATTATTATTATTATCATCATTATTATTTTTTTACCATTAACCATATTATTTTTAACTTTTTTTTTGGGATTTTATTTTATTATTTTCATTATAAAATTGTTTTATTATTTTTTTATTATCATTTTTATTATTATTATTTTATTATTATTATTAATTTTTATTAATTTTTATTATTTTTATTATTAAATTTTTATTTTTGTTTTTTATTTCATTATTATTTTATTTTTTTATTATCATTTTTAAATTTTTTTATTATTATTGTTATTATCATTTTTATTGTTATTATATATTGTATATTATTATTATTATTATTATTTAATATTATTATTTCTTATTACGTTGTTGTTGTTATATCATATTGTATTACTATGTCATTATTTAGTTGCATTTATTAGATCATACTGTATTATAATATATTATTGTTATTATTAGTATTAATGTTAAAGTTATTTCTACCTCTTTTATATCTTATTATTATTATTATTATTATTATTATTATTATTATTATTATTATTGTTATTATTATCATTATTAAGATATTGTTATTATTATCAATATTATTATTTTTTATTATTATTATGATAATAGTAAAATTAATTATAATAATAAAATTAATGATAATAATAAAATTAGTATTATTGTTATTACTATTATTATTATCATTACTAATATTATTACTATTATTATCATCACTATTATTATTATTATTATTATTATTATTATTATTATTATTATTATTATTGTCATCATTATCGTTATTATCATCATCATTATTATTATTGTTATTATTTTTATCATCATTATTATAATTATTATTATCGATATCATAATTATCATTGTTATTATAATCATTGTTATTATTATAATTAATGTCATAATCATCATTAATATTATTTTTGTTATTATAATCATTATTATTTTCATCATTATTATCATTGTTGTTATTACTTCTATTGTTATTAATATCACCATCACTATCATTATTAATAAAAAAGTTATTAATATTTTAATTCTTGCTATTGTCATTTTTATTATCATTATTATGTTTATTGTTATTATTACTACTATTATTATTATCACTGTCATTTTCATTCTTCTTATTATTATTTTTATTATCATTTCTATTGTCATTATTATTATTATTATTATTATTATTATTATTATTATTATTATTATCATTATTATTATTATCTTTATTGTTATTATCATTATTACTATCATTATTATCATTATTATCTTTATCTTTGTTGAACATTAAACAAACATTATTTTTGTCAACATTATCATCACAACTATTATTGTAAATCTTCATCATCATTATCATTATTATCAGTATTGTTTTTGTTATTATTATCATTATTATTATCCTCATCATTATTGTTGTCACATATCATAATCATTATTATTATATTATTATTATATTTATTTTTAGTAGTTTTATAGTTTTTATCATTAGTAGTAGTACTAATATTATCTTTATAATAATAATAATAATTATAATAATAATAATAATAATAATAATAATAATAATAATTATTATTATTATTATTGTTATTAAATTGATATTATCATTATTGATATTATTATTGTTGTTTTTATTATGTTTAATATTATTATTATTATTAATATTATTATTATTATTATTATTATTATTATTATTATTATTATTATTAGCAGTAGTAGTAATAGTATCGTTGTTGTTGTTGTTGATATTATTATTATCATTATTATTATTATTGTTATTATTATTATTATTATTATTATTATTATTATTATTATTATTATTATTATCATTATCATTATCATCCCCACTATCTTCGTCATTACTATAACTGATACTATTGTTACAATCATTATTATTATTATATGATCATTATTGCTATTTTTATCAATACTACTACTACTAATAATAATAATGCTAATAATAATAATAATGATAATAATAATAATAATATTATTATTATTATTATTATTATTATTATTATTGTTGTTGTTGTTGTAATTACTGTTATCAGAACTATTATTCTTAGAATTATTATTATTGTCACTATTATTATTAGCATTATCATCACTATTGTTATTATTATTACTATTATCATCATGATTGTTTTTTTATTATTGATTCTGTATATGTTATCCTTATTATTATCATTACTGCATATATCATTATTATAGTAGTAGCATCATTATTATCATTATCGTGGTAATTTTTATTCGCAATATCATTATTATCACCATTATCATCATCAACATTATCATTATTGTTGATATTAATATTATAATTATTATTACAGTCCCTTCTTAGAGTATCATTATTATTTTTCATCATTATTATCAGAAGTATTATGATGGTGATGATCATGATTGTTATTATGTTATCATTACTGTTACTATATGATCACTAGTAACATAGTTATCATTGCCATCATCAATATTATTATATCCCTTATCGTAATTATCAACAGCAGACTTCATATTGCTTAAAATAATTATTAAAAAACAAAACATAAAAAACATGCTACTGTTACTATTATCGGCAACACCATATATATAATTTTATTCACATTTTATCCTCATCAGTTACTGGATAAGGCAAAAAAAGATATATAAAATTCGCAATTCACTTCTAAATATCATTACAAACATTGTACTATTACAGCCATAATATTTGATAATTGACTTTTTAAAGCTTCATTGCTTGAATTTTTCCAGCTTGCATGCAACTTCAGTGACAATAGTTTCTCCTTTGTTTACGGCTCTGTTTCTTCTTTTGATTTTGCATAAAAGCACTGGTGTTGTCAAAGAGATGCAGGCTTTACACTCGAGCTTGGAGAGCAGACGAACAACACATTTCATTTGATTAAGTTACAGGGACTCTCTATAAATGCATTAGATTTACATGAATTTCGAGGAGCAGTGGGTAAGAGCTGTTCCTTTTGTTCTTTTGTTTCTGTGCAAGTGCGTACATGAAAGTACAGAGAGAAAATCCGGCTTTTTTTGTCTGTGTAAATTAGGATACTGTTTGCTGCCCTTGGAGTTTATATAAATGCAATTCGTTGACTGTGACATATCATTAGTGTTTACAGTTCCCTGCTCGGACATTTCTTCATATCGAATGTACCTTTCTTTACTTTATAAAAATGCCTCTTTGTCAGATATCACGAAAACATTGACGTGATTAGTTTGATGATCATATAAAAACGGATAATGACAATTCAATGAGATCAACTCAAGGTTTTTCTTACATAAATATAACAACATACTATACCTCCAGTTTCTGTTCTTATAAGCCTATTAGTCACCTTT
>NC_061842.1:30789965-30792465 GCF_019202785.1 Penaeus chinensis | reverse complement strand
AATAATAATAATAATAATAACAATAATAATAATAATCATAATTGTTATCATTACTAGTATTATTATCATTAATATCATTATTATTATCATTATTAGTATTATTATTATCACTATTATTATCCTCATCATCATTGTTATTATTATAATCATTATTATTATCATTATCGTTATCTCTATTATTATCCGGCGACCCATGATGACCATGGAAAAGCCAGTTGAAGAAGTTATCTCTATTATTATCATCATCATTGTTATTATCATTATCGTTGTCATCATTATGTTTATAGTTATCAATACTACTACTATTAGTATCATTATAAACATTATTATTATTATTGTTATTATTATTATCAATTGTATTACTATTATCACTATCATCATATTACTACTGTTTTTGTTATTTCTTGTTGTTTTTATCATTATCATTATCATCCTCATTATCATTATTAGCATTGTCACTATCCATACTATGATTCCTATCATTATTATCATTATTAATATTATCATCATTGTTGCGGTTTTCATCATCATTATCGATATTTATTTCTCTCCTCTAATAGACAATCACATACCCAAATGTACAAAAAATGAAAACACGCAAACACATACATATACATACAAATGTATACACTTGAATATCATACAACTTAATCAAACCTTGCCTGTGTTGACGAATTCAAGCACTAAATTATGTGTGAGCCTTTCCTAATCGTAAACAATTTAAATTCGTAATTATATCTTCGTTCAAACAATCAAGGAAAAATCATTATCGCTATTAATGAGAAACACATAACTGTATAGAACGATCCTCATTGGGAATATGCGATGGTACTTTGCAGTAATATGGATCATTAACGTATGTACGCTGTATATAATACGTTGCAAGTGCAAAAACTATTGGGTTTTCGACCCTGGCCACAATGAACTATATTCTGGAATGTGTGTATTGTTTGAATAACTCTTTATTGGCCACGATTTGAATCCCGATTGTATTTATGTTTGTGTAAATAAACGATATATAACATATGATTACAGTTCAAATATTGGTATTAAGACCTAAACCTGTGTGCGTTTTTGAATGTTATTATCCTCGCTAGCCCTAAGTTCTTACTGTATCGTATTTGTTTTGACAAAAGTAGAAAAGGTATGAATGAAAATGAATATCTTCACAATACAAGAGATGTATTTAACAATATTTCTGACGAAGATAAATCGAAACCCGTTAAAAACATCTCTTCTCATTCATACCTTTTTTAACTCTTACCATTGGCATATTGTCCAGTACGTTTACCTATTCCACTAGTTCTCCTTCGTTTTGTAAATATCGAAACTAGCATGCAGACAGTTTAAGAGTGTTACTTCTCTTTGAATTGTGTTTAGTAAATATTTCCTCGCATTGCGTATTTTTTGTATTTAACAGTATTTAATTTAATGTAGTTCAGAATACTTTACTGATGAAAATGGTAGAAAATCGAACTTAAAAATTTGTTCTTGTGTTTCACACACACACACACACACACACACACACACACACACACACACACACACACACACACACACACATATATATATCATCATCATCATCAGCCTGATTTAATCCACTGCAGGAAGTAGGCCTTTTTATGCTCCCAAGTATATCTTCCACTTTTGTCTGTTCCCTAATCCACGTCGCCCTCATCCGATCTCTTAGGTTAATTCCCAGCATCAACCTCTCCATCCCTCTCTGGGCACTTATTAGTTTCCTCTCCAGTAATTTGGTTGTAGTCCATGTTTCTGATCCATAGGTCATAACTGGGAGGATGCTACTTTAAACACAATGGCAAGGAGCATCTTAGTATGCTTCTGTGTCTGGCGAAAGCGCTCCTGCCTAGAGTGATGCGTCGCTTAATTTTCCTCTTCGCTAGATGTGTCTGTTTGTACGAGTTGGCCTAGGTATATATACTCGTCTACTACCTCTAGCGCTTCGCCTTGAACATGTATCTGATCGAATTGAACTCTATTGTTAAACATGATCTTAGTATTTATATTGTTCATCCTAAGTTCGACTTTCAGGCTTTCTCTATTCAGATCATTTATTAGTTGCTGCATTTCATTAGCAGATTCTCTGAGGAGAACAATATCATCTGCAAATCTTAAATTATTTAGGTATTCGTCCCCTATTTTGTTACCCTTTCCGGTCCATTCTAGCTTCTTGAATATTTCCTCAAGGCAAGCTGTAAACAGTTTTGGTGAGATGGTATCGCCCTGCCTAACACCTTTTTTAATTGGTATTTTATCGGTTTCCGTGTAGAGCTTGATGGTTGCTGTCTCATCTCCGTATATATCTTCCAATAGTTTACAATATACCCCCCTCTAATCCCTGTCTTCGATTAGATTCTAGTACTACTGGCATTTTTGCAGAGTCAAATGCCTTTTCGTAATCGATGAATGTCATACACAGGGGTTTCCTATATTCGTTTATTTTTTCTCTTATTTGGGTGAGCGTGTGTATGTGGTCTGT
>NC_061842.1:30747465-30752465 GCF_019202785.1 Penaeus chinensis | reverse complement strand
GTGGATTCAAACGTCTTGAGTATTGGTTCGAGTTGGGAAACTTTGATTTTGCTCTTAAATGAAAGTCGGATGGTGTAAAGTAAGCATTTTCGAACTTGAATTGGGAAATTTCAGTAACAACTTTCTCTTTCTCATGTAGAAAAAGAGATAGGCAGAAATGAAGATAAACACACACACACACACACACACACACACATATATATATATGTGTGTGTGTGTGTTTGTGTATGTATATATATGTGTATATGTATACATATATATATATATATATATATATATATATATATATATATATATATTTATATATATATATATATATATATATATATATATATATATATATATATACACACATACATATATATGTATATATATATATATATATATATATATATATATATATATATATATATATATATATATATATTATGATGCATTTACTATTACTGTATATTTTCTCAAGGTGGAAAAGAAATGTTACGTGAGAAACAAATCTTTTAAATCATCTACCTTTCAAGTTTTATCAGCATTTTACAATTTTGTTATCGCTTTTAGTTCTCTTGAAATAATTTTGTTAACATATACACCTATATCGATATATATATATATATATATATATATATATATATATAACGCGGAAATAAGTTAAAGAAAAATTGTCAAGCAGTTAATAAAGTCAGTGGTTGATAGCATGTACGTGTTTATTAAGATTTTAATGCGATTTTTATTCATTTGTTAATGTCAATACATTTTTTACAACGATATTAATTTGAATATAAATTTGCGTATATTTTTTAATATAACTATTTTTCTGATATAAATAAAGCATTTCTGTGTACGTTCAAAAGAACATACTAATTAATTTATAGACTGAAGGAAAGATACCCTGTGAATATTTCAATAGATTATCTAATTATCGACAAGAAAATTTCAATATTTTTTTAGAATGAAGGGAAGATACCCTGTGAATACTTCATAAGCAGGGATTTTAAAAGATTATCTATTATCAGTATAATGCTAGCTTCAACGCAGGAGATCAGAGCATTTATAAAAAAAAGTTGCTTGTTACCGATTGTATCATTAGGAAATTTCGTTTTTTATAATATATCTCCCTCTCTAGGAGAAAGAAAGCAAATACGTTAATATAGTATAATAACATAATATAATAATAATAATAAAAATTATAATAATAATGATAATGATAATGATAATAATGATAAGGGTAATGATGACAGCGATAATGATAACAGTTTTAATAAAAGTGATAACGATAATAATAATGATAATAATTTTATTAATAATAACAATAATAACAACGACAACAATAACAAAACAACAACAACAATAATAGTAATAGTAATAATAATAATAATAATGACCAATATTATTATTATTGTAATGAATATAAAAGTATTGATGGTAATAATGAGATAATGATGATAATATTAATATTATTAATAATAATAATAATAATTATTATATTATTATTGTTATTATTATTATTATTATTATTATTGTTATTATCATCACCAATATTATTATTATTATTATTATTATTATAATGATAGACTATATAGACTGTAGCCTGGTTTTCAGTGTACCAATTACAGTTTTGTAATCATTATTCTTACTGTTGTAATTGGTATTATTATTATCATCATTATTATTATTATTATTATTATTATTATTATTATTATTATTATTATTATCATTGCTATTATTGTTATCAATACCAATAACAAATAAAGAACTGTAGAGAGGCAATACCCTGAAAACCAGTTTATTTATTTAAAAGTTAGAGTCTAGGAAATTAAGCGTCTCTCAGTTTTCTTGCTTCCTGTATTGATATCTAGAACACATTGCTATGATCCTGAACAACAGAGCGCCTTCTAAATAAAGAAAAGAACAAGTGAACTGGAAAAAAAAAAACAGAACATGTTGGTCCGCAAACCGACCGCTATCATTTATGAATGGAGCTAGATTTGATTCAGAATTCTCTCCTTTATATAATCGAGATACACATTCGTCGTATTCACAAACGTCCACTATTCGTAATACCTACAAACCTTCACGATTTGTTTTTCTTTATTATAATCGTCGTAGTGTGTGCAACTTTTTACCATTCCTGGATCTACTGCAATGGAGAGCAACCAGTACTCTGTTATATTTGATAGATGGAAGTTAAATTATTTGTTTTTCTTTATTATAATCGTCTTAGTGTGTGCAACTGTTTACCATTCCTGGATCTACTGCAATAGAGAGCAACCAGTACTTTGTTATATTTGATAGACGGAAGTTAAATGTGACATATAATCCCGTCCCATAGTAGTTAAAAGGATATATATTAACTAGTTTTAATGAAAAAGAACAGTATTAAACTAACTTTCGAAATAACTTTATTATTAATATTCGATGACCATGCCTATCATCCAGGCATTATAGAAATCAGGCATTATAGAAAGATATCTATTGCAGAAAATAAATTAATGAAATTTAAATAACAATTGTCTTGAAACTCTGGTAATGACGATGATATGAAATGACAACAATAATGAAAATAATAAAATTGATAATGAAAGTTTAGAAATTATACTTTCCCAGAATCTAGGAATTAAACGTATCACAGTATAGTATGCACTCACCCCCCCCCCCCCCACCCCCACACGCACACTCCAATTATCCCCCACTATTTATAACGCGAGCACCATTTTTTCTGTACGTGTATCTGGAATAATCGTTCATTTAATGGAGAATTCGGACGCAAAAATACCCTTCAATGGTTCTCTACCTTCGCGCTGTCTTTCGAAATCTACTGTTATGTAACCGCATCGGTCTACATTTTCCCTTTAAGCGACCGTTTCTTTGGTCTTGGATATTTCCCAGAATTCTCAATTGTTCGATAAGGTGGGGAATTTGCCTTCTTATTATGCCATTCTTTTTCCCTCTTTCGACACCTCGGCTGGAATGGAGTGTTCCCTGTTCTTTCCATGCGAACATACAGAAATGCAAGCAAATATACATTTAAATGTGTGTGTTTGTATGTTTGTGTGTTTGTGTGTTTGTGTTTGTGTGTTTGTGTTTGTGGGTTCGTTTGTGTGTGTATCTGTCGACTTAGGTACAGTCAAATGTGTCACACAAAGACACTTACTCACACACACATTCATATATAAGTGTGTGTGTTCATATATATATATATATATATATATATATATATATATACATGTATATATATATATATATATATATATATATATATATATATATATATATATATATGTGTGTGTGTGTGTGTGTGTGTGTGTGTGTGTGTGTGTGTGTGTGTGTGTATGTGTGTGTGTATGCAAATAGATAAATATACATATAGACAGACAGAGAGAGAGAGAGAGAGAGAAGCAGGCAAGCAGGCAAGCAGGCAAGCAGGCAGACATACAGAAATACAGACAGACAGACAGACAGACAGGCAGACAGACAGCCAGACAGACAGACAGACAGACATAGACGGGAATAGAGACAGACAGACAGATCTAAATAATTAGATAGACAGGGAGTTATAGATATAACAGTAAATAGAAACGACATTTCACTATTGCAACGTAATACAGGTTTGCAGAAAGTGCAATTGTTTTTCCAAGGTTTAAAACAAAGCCTTTTCTTCATAATAGGATTTTATTTTTCCCAAAAATACAAACAAAATGGAATACACAGACTGAGATAAAACGGGCCACAAGTTTAACATATAACCGGATGAAATATATGCATTTATGGTGCACATTCCTAATTTAAAATCATTTTCTTTTAAATAACACCTGTTTTTTTTCCAACATAAATTTCGTATCATTGATATCTTACCGGTACTTTACATTTTTAGTATTGATTTCAATGTTCATGAAGTAAAACATTCAGTATCGTATGCATTCATCTATAACAACAAAATAAAATATGAGAACAATATTTCAAGGTTATACAAGGGGAAGATGCCAAGGAAATAAAATCTGTACTTTGGAGAGAAAAAGAAAAGAAAAAAAAAGGAAATAACCGAAAAAAGAAAAAAAGAAATGTGCCTGTATTTGTTCTAGCGTGATGAGAGGAGACTGAAAAAAAAAAGAAAAAAAAAAAAGAGGGTATTTGTAGTGAATGGTGTGGAGATATCCTTTCCACTATGCACACATTTAAATACACAGTGTAAAATTTTATTCGCGTGCACACATTTGTGTTCGTTTTGTTCATACATTTTTACACGCGATAGCAGTATGACTTTGCGAATCTCTCCCACGACGAACTTTATACGGAAGGAGCTGTTCGTTAGTATTCCCTGGAATGATACACAGATTGGTTGTTTACCCTATTATTATCATCATTATTACTATAATTGTTATTATTATCATTATTATTATTATTATTATTATTAACGTTATTATTATTATTATTATCATTATTATTTGTATTATTGCTACTATTATTAACGTTATTATTATTATTATTATTGTTATTATTATTATTAACGTTATCATTATTATTAATGTAAGTAGTAGTAGGAGTTATCATATAAATGTTTAAATGATGAACGAAAGAGATGGTATAGGCCAAGGTTTCTAAAGATAGGAGAGAGATAAACAACCATAAAAAGTTAATATAATCCTGTTCGTCTCCGTTGTAGCTTTCTTGCGACTGCCTAATCACCAGAAAATTACAACAAAGCCGAAAGAAAAGCAATCCCAAGTTATATAAGTGCCTTTACACATATATACGATTACTTACACATACTTACACGCCATCCTATTTATTCGAGTAGCTACAGCACAGGAAATAATAAGCTTTGCTGTTCTCTCGCTGCCTTTATTGAAATCGAGAGCACAGTTCTGGAATCGTAGAAAATAGCTTGTTTTCTGTACGGAGAAAGTAAGAGGACTGAGAAGTGAAGTGGAAACGATCGGATTTCTTGGGGAACTGTTTGATAAGAGTTATATATGTATGCTCTTTGTATAGCCACCCTGTTGAGA
>NC_061842.1:30699965-30702465 GCF_019202785.1 Penaeus chinensis | reverse complement strand
TTGGTTATCGAATTGTTAATATATCTATTTTTATTTATTTGTCTGTCTGTTTATTTATATATTTATTTATTCGTTTACTTAATTGCTTATTTATTTATACATGTATTTATGTGTTTATCTATCCATCTACGTATTTATCTATTTGATTATTCATCTGTCTATTTATTTATGAAGAATTTTGAATGTAAAGAAATATTCTTTGATTCCTATCAAAATCTGAGCTTCTTGACAGGGGAAAAGTCTCGTAATGATTTATCAAAATTAAACACAATATCACATTGATATTTTGCCAAATAAAAGTTTTAATTACAATCATTATACGCAAAGGAGTTCCCAGTA
This sequence comes from Penaeus chinensis, assembly GCF_019202785.1. NCBI lineage: Eukaryota > Metazoa > Arthropoda > Malacostraca > Decapoda > Penaeidae > Penaeus > Penaeus chinensis. The sequence goes on along the minus strand of NC_061842.1, from coordinate 30,702,126 downwards.
AGGATAGATATAGATTGCAACAAAATTCTTTATAATTATGATGAATTTAATGACCTGTTTCTTCAGAGCTAATTGATTACACGGTTTAAGTCCGTTTTATATAGAATCATTAAGAATCGATTATGCTGTCGCGTATCACATACATGAATAATGATTATGCATTATAGTCCAGTCATTATTCATTAAAGAATCTTAATACACATAGTTATTCAAAATACGTAATAATTTTCTGTTTCTTTGATTGACAGATGAATAAATAAATGAAGGCTCATAGAGAGATGGAATTCAGAAGAAGTATAATAAATAAAATATATATACGTTATTCTGCAACGTCTGTGATTCTGCAAACTCTCTGGGTAAGTGTGTATATGAGATTTTTCATTTCAACATTTTAAGATATATTCCTGTCCCTTTTTTTATAACAGACCTCGGTTGATCATTATTCTCGTTGTGTCTTCTCACCATTGTGGAAATTAACTTCACTGTATTTTAATTGTGATTATTAAAATTGGTATCTATATTGTTATTACCATATACATCACACGATCTGTCTCTGTCACTGATATTATCCTTATTCTCCCTCACGATGAGAAGATAATAATGGTAATAAGATCCATAATCAGAACTGTATAATTACAGTCATGCAGTCTATTGTTTTCATATTAATTATTAAGCTAATTATGAAATCACCAAGAAGAGAAATTATGTTACATAATCACGTAATCTCTACTGTGTACATCCGTCACTTGCACATTTGCACAATAGTGTATTTTCAAAGTATTTTCCTATTGTCTCAAAATGTGATCGATTTGGGTCCTTACGAAACACCATTGATCCTTAACATTGCAACACACACACGTGTGTGTATGTGTGTGTGTGTGTGTGTGTGTGTGTGTGTGTGTGTGTGTGTGTGCGTGCCTGTGTGTGTGTGATATTACTAATCATAAGAATGATAATATCAATAATGATAATGATGATTATTTCAATAATGATAATGATCATGATAATAACGATAATATTGATAAACATAGTAATCAAAATAATCATAATAATAATAAGGATGATAATGATAACTTTGATGACAATTATATATATTTCCACACGCACTAACATGGATGATTTCACACTTCCTCTTTTCTTCATAGTTTTCTACCCCTATTTATTTACAAGTAAGATCATGAGTACATAAGTAATCAGTCGTAGAAAAGGTATGAATGAGAATGAATATCTTCACAATACAAGAGATATTCATTCTCATTCATACCTTTTCTACAATTGTCAACATGAATACGGTTAAAAGTAATCAGATTCCAGGGAGTGAAGTTGAAAGTAAGTGTATTATATTTCATGTCCAAAGATTTATATATCCTCTCCCTGAGCTTGTATTTTGTTGGTGTTATTATTATTATCCTTATCATTATTATTATTATTGTTATTATTACTATTATTATTGTTATCATTATTATTATTATTGTTATTATTATTATTATTATTATTATTACTACTACTACTACTACTACTACTGTTATCATTATCAATATTATTAGTAGTATCATTACTATTAGTATCATTATCATTATTACTATTATTATTATTATTATTATTATTATTATTATTATTACTATTATTGTTGTTGTTTTCGTTGTTGTATAATTTTTATTAGCATTATTATTATCATCTTTATTATCTTTATCATTATCATTGTTATTATCATTATTCGTAACAGTAGTAGTATTAGTAGTATAACTAATACTACTATTATTATTATTGTCATTATCATTATTATTATCATTATTACTATTACGATCATTACTGTTGTTATCATGCCGCTGCATTATTTTTGTTATTATCATTGTTAATGTTTTTATGGTTATCATCATAATCATCATATTTATGCATGTATATATGTATACATAAATCTACCTAGCAATCTCTCAATATATCTACATCTGTTTATTTATCTATCTATCAATATGTATGTATGTATATATGTGTATGTATGTAAATCTATGCAAATATGCATACATACATTATATATATATATATATATATATATATATATATATATATATATATATATATATATACATAAACACACACAAACACACACACACACACACACACACACACACATTTATATATATATATATATATATATATA
>NC_061842.1:30689965-30692465 GCF_019202785.1 Penaeus chinensis | reverse complement strand
CAATAGCAATGATATTAATTATAATAATAATGATAATGAAGTTATAAATGAGTATAAATGATAGTAATGATAATAAAGATAATAACAGCATAAATGTTGATAATATAAATTATAAGAATGATGATGAAAATATCAACAGTAAGAGATGTAATAATGATAAAAGCAGATAATAATGACGATAAAGAACTATTTTTAGGAAAAATCGTATATGTACTCAAAAGATAGATAGATAGATAGATAGATAGAGAGAGAGAGAGAGAATGAGAGAGAGGAAGAAGTAGTGCTTTCAGGAAATCTCTCTCCAGAATTAGATATTAAGAAGCCATTTCCTAAAGCCTTCCCATTATGCGTAGACATGAATTTCAATTTTTTTCCCTCTCCTTAACCACCTCCCTTCCACAGCCCGGAAAGCTGAATTAAATTTCCTTGTAATGATTCATCCATCCTTTTACTCTTTTTCTTTCTTTTCCTCTCTGTTGTGGGTTTTTTTTCTGCACGTTTGCCTATTCCTTTCTTCCTCAAGATCTTTTGTTGTTATATCATTATCATGACGTAATGTTTTACAATCTCTCTCTCTCTCTCTCTCTCTCTCTCTCTCTCTCTCTCTCTCTCTCTCTCTCTCTCTCTCACTCTCTCTCTCCTTTTCCCTCTGCGATAACAGACATACACGAAATACATATATTAACATAAATGCTCAAGAGAGAACTATAAAGTGGAATTAATGAATGACAGCGTTTGGGAAAATAAAGAAATGTTGAACAAACAATAAAAAATAATTTGAGGGAACTGAGTCACCGGATAATATCCACGAATTTTGACTTTCTCTTTTTCTAATGAATTCAATTGAGGTCATAAAAAAGATGATTGAATTGTTACATTATTCACTGGCTCCAGAAATTTATTTTGAAACGAATAAAATCAGGAAAAATGTTTCACAGATTTTTCAATATATCTTTTTATTATGACAGGTAACATTACAGGTATTAACAAAAATGTGCATACATGTAACTAAATCCCACGAAGTATAAACTATAGAATAAACACTTATTAATTTAAGTGATATATTTTTAACAAAGGATTCTTAATAATGAAAGTGATATATATTTTTAAAGAAATTTATGACGAGGTCCGTATATAATTAATGGTCTGGGCTAATGCAAGGGAAGAAGCTTGAGCACTGGGCTGAAGCTAACCCTGAATCATTAATGTTTATTGTTGTTATCATTATTATGATTGTTGTTGTTATTTTGTTATTCTTATTGTTATTATGATTATCATTATTATGATTATTATTATTATTGTTATTGTTATTATTATTATTATTATTATTATTATTATTATTATTATAATTATTATTATTAATATCAATATTATTATTATTATTAATATCATTATTATTATTATCATTATTATTATTATTATTATTATTATTATTATTATTATTATTATTATTATTATTATCATTATCTCTATTGTTATTATTATCATTATTAGTATCATCATCATCATCATCATCATCATCATCATCATCTTTATAATCATTATAGTCATAACTATCATAATCATTAATATCATTTCTATCGTTATTACTGTCGTTGTCATCATTTACATTGTTATTGTTATAATCATTATAATTATCTATATTACCATTATCATCAATATCATTATAGTGATGGAGAGATTGTAAAACTAACAACCATAATAATGATGATAATAATACCAGCAAAAGTGATAATGATGATGATAATGCAAATAATAATGATAATAATATTGATGATAATAACAATGGTAAAAATGATAATAATAATAATAATAATATTGATGATAATAACAATAGTAATAATAATAACAATAATAATAATAATAATAATAATAATAACAATAATGGTAAAAAATAACACTAAAGATAATAATAATGATAATAATAATAATAATATAAATAATAACAACAATAATGATAATAATAATAATAATAATAATAATAATAATAATAATAATAGTAAATAATAATAATAATGATAATAATAATGATGATGATAATAATGATAATAATAGTAAGAATAATGGTAATGATAATGATGATAATGATAATGACAATGATAATGATAGTGATAATGATGATGATTATGATAATAATAATAAAAATAATAATATAATAATATTAATAATAATAACAAGAAAAACAAAATAATGAAAATATTAATAATAATAATAATAATTATTATAATAATGATAATAATAACAATAATAATAATAATGATAATAATAATAATAGTAAATAATAATAATAATTATAATAATAATGATGATGATAATAATGATAATAATAGTGATAATGATAATAATAGTGATAATAATAATAATAATGATAATGATAATGATAATGATAATAGTGATGATGATAAAGATAATGATAATGATAATAATAATAATAATAATAATAATAATATAATAATAATAATAATGATAATAATACAAAGAAAAACAAAATAATGAAAAT
>NC_061842.1:30677465-30682465 GCF_019202785.1 Penaeus chinensis | reverse complement strand
GTCTATATACGCGCACGTGATAAGAATATCTGTGATAATGATGATAGTAATAATCATTATTATTGCCATTTTTATAATAATGACGATGATAGTAATGGTATAATGATAATAATAATAATAATGGTAATAATGTTGATGAAATTAATGATAATAATGATAATAAAGGTGATAATAATGATGATGACAGTAATAATAACAACAATAATAATGATAATAATAAAGATGATACTAAAAATGATAATAAAGATAATGACAGAAATAATGATCATAATAAAAACAATGAAAATAATAATAATAATAATTATGGTAATAATAGTAATAATGATAACAATGATATTGATAACAATAATGATAATAATGATAATAATGATAATAATGATAGTAATAAAGATAATAATGATAATTATAAGATAATAGTACTGATGATAATAATAATATCAATAAAAGCAATAATAGCAATAACAATGATAATAATGATAATAATGACAATAATAATAACGATGATGATAATCATGATAATATAAATAGTAATAATGATAATATTAATATCAATAATGATAACAATAATGATAATACTGCTACTACATCTGATAATATTAATGGTAATAATTATGAATCTACTATTACTACTACTGCTACTTCCACTACAAATAATAAGGATAATAATGATGATAATAATAATAATAATGATAATATTAACAGTAATAATAATAGTAATGATAATCATGGAAATACCAATAATAGCAAGGATGATAATAATAACAATAACAATAATGATAATGATAATGATAATAATAGTAATAATAATAATATATATTATAATAATACTAATGATAAAAACAAAAATAGTAATGCCTGCTTAATGCTTATAATGATAATGATAATATTACAATAATAATTATAATAATAGTAATCATCATCATGATAATAATAATCATAATTGTAATAACGATAATGATAATCATAATAACAATGGTCATTATAATAAAGGTTATGATTATGATAATTAATAACGATACAATTATTGATGATAATAATAACAAAAGTAATGATAATGAGGACGTTGCAGAAGAGGGAAAGACAGATAGATTATCTATTAACATGTATCTATATTTCTTCCTATATTCGTCTCTCTATATACATGCACTCACTCGTATATAATAGGAATAATTATCATGAAATTAATGATAATAATGTTAATGATAATATAATGATAATAATAATAATAATGTTAATAATAATAATGTTAATAATAATAATAATAACAACAACAACAATGATAATAATAATAATAATAACAACAACAACAACAATCATCATCATCATCATCATAATAATAATAAGATTATAATAATGATAATTATACCAACAGCAATAACACTGATGATGATAATAATGATAATAACAACAATAATGATAATGTTGAAGTGATGATAGCAATAATAGTAATGATAATAAGGCCAATATTAGCAATAACGATAATAATAATCAGATAATAATAGTCAGAATGATAATGATGATAATAGTAATGATAATAATAATGATGATGATAATAATAATAATAATAATAGTAATAATGATAATATTAATAAAAAAGTAATAATGATAATTATGATAATAATAATAATATTGATGATAATGATAGTAATTATAATAATAGAAATGATAATAATTATAATAATAATAAGGATAATTATGATATCAAGGCTGATAAAGATAATAATAATGACAACGCTAACAGTCATAATATTAATGATAACAATGATAAAAACAATATTAGTGATAATGACAAATATTAATGATAATGACAAATAATAATGATAATGATAATAATAGAAAAATAATGGTGATGACAGTAATAATAACAAAAATATCAATAGTTATATTAATAATAGAAATAATGATAATATTAAAGATAATAATAATAATAATTATAATAATAATGATAGTAATAATAATAATAATAATAATAATAATAATAATGATGATAATAATAATGATAATAGTAATAATAATAATTATAATCGGGACAATATTAATGTAATAATGATAATAATAATGGTAATAATAATGATAATAATATTAATGGTAATAATGATAATAATAATAGTGATAATGATAATAATAATAACAATAATAATAATAATAATAATAATAATAATAATATAATAATGATAATGATAAATTGATAGTAGTAGTAGTAGTAACAATAATAATAATAATAATAATGATAATAATAATAATAGTAATAATAAAGATAATAATAAAAGAATTATAATGATGATAATGATAATAATAATAATGATACTACTACTACTACTGATAATAATAATAATGATAATAATTATAATAATAATAACAATAATAATAACAATAATGATGATTATGATAATGATAATGGTGAGTATGACTGAAAATGATAATAGTAATTGTCATCCTAATGGCCAATATAATGATAGCTATAATGATCACGTGAAGAAAAAAATTTCCTAACAATACCAGGATCACTAGAAGCGCCGAATTCAGATGTCAGCTCCACGGTAGGCAATCACCTCTGTATAATGACGGAGTTCCCTCTTCTCATCCATTTGGGTTGTTCCCTCCCACCTCCCCACGCCCTCCCCATGCCCTCCCCACGCCTTCCTCACGCCCTCCCCACACCCTCGCCACAGCCTTTCCTACGCTCTCCTCACAGCCTTTCCTACGCTCTCCCCACGGCCTCCCCACGGCCTCCCCACACCCTCCCCACGCCCTCCCCACATCCTCCCCCCGCCCTCCCCACACCCTCCCCACACCCTCCCCACACCCTTCCTACACCCCCTTATTCGCCTGCCCCTTTCTTTGAACTACCCTCTCCCCCCCTCCTCCCCCTATCCGACTCACCGTCTCGCTCCCTCCCTCTCTTCTCTCTTTCTCTTCTCGTTCTCTCGGTTCTCCTCTCCTTATCGTGATTTTTATATCTTTCTCTTCCTATCTCTGAATCTTCGCCAACTTCCCTCTTCACCTTGGTCTTCTTCTGCCCTTCATCAGCATTTAGATCCTTCCCTCTCCAACATCCCTCTCTCCCTCTTCCCTTATCATCCCTTCCCCTCCCCTCCTCTCTCCTTCCTCTCCCTTTTTTACCTTTCAGTCCTCCCTTTCCTAATCAGCTTTTGTCTCCAGCCTCCCCCACACCCCTTCCTCTCTCGATTTCCCTCCCCAACATCTCTCCCCCCTCCCTTCGATTCTCTCCCTAGTCCCTCCCGTCATTCGATTCCCTCTCAGGCCTCTTCCCTCCCCTCTCCTCCCTTCCAATCCACCTTTTAGTCCTCCACTCCCCCTACCACCCTCATCTCCAACTGCCCCCCACCCCACCCCACACACCCTTTCGATCTCCCTCCCCCTACCCTTCCTCCTATCACCCCCCTCCCCTCCCCCTCCTGGCTTTCTCCTCATGTCAGACGAGGGGAAACCGCTCCTTCACGTCTTGCATTTGCAATATTGATAAAGTCAGAGCTGAGAACGGAAAAGCGTCCGATTGTTGAATATTGATGGGCGTCGGATACGTGGCTGGTGAGTGAGACGGGGAGTAACGCCAGGTGAAGAATTGAATGTCTGAGTATTGTATGAGGATGTATTTCTTATTAGAATATTTGTATTGATACATAATTAAATATGCATATGGATGGATAGGGATATGTACATGCGTAGGTACACACTCACACTAACACACACACACACACACACACGCACACACAGACACACACACACACACACACATACACACACACACAAGAACAAGAAAAAACAGAAAAAAAACACATGCAAAAACAAAGTAATTCATCAAATTCAGACACAAAGACATACGAACAAACACTCATATTAACGCACACACTCACTCATATCCTCCTTCCCTCCCTTTCCCACTCTCTCCCTTTCTCTTCCTCTCTCCCTCCCTCCCCTACACAAACACACACACACACACACACACACACACACACACACACACACACACACACACACACACACACACACACACACACACACACACACACACACACACACACGAGAACAAGAAAAAACAGGAAAAAAACACATGCAAAACCAAAGTTATTCATCATCGAACCACGACCCGAACAGCAAGACTCAGCCCTCAAAACACCTTTCGCAAAACACCTTATTAAGATTTCCTCTTCATCACCGCTCGACTTCTCGCCTTTGTCCCCCTCTGCCTGAGATCTGTCCCTGGGTGGAAGTAAGCTTAACGAGGGTCACGGCGCATGATTATGGGCTACGGTTCGGGCTATTCGTCTTCCTGTCGTTGGTGGGGGTGGCGAGGAAGGGGAGGATGGGGGAGGAAGAAGGCGGAGGAGGTAGAAGGCAGCAAGAACATACGTATGTATAAATATATATATATATATATATATATATATATATATATATATATATATATATATATATATATATATGTATATGTATATATATATATATATATATATATATATATATATATATATATATATATTTATATATATATATATATATATATATATATATATATATATATATATATATATATATATACATACATGTGTGTGTGTGTATGTGTGCATATATATATATATATATATATATATATATATATATATATATATATATATATATATATATATATATATATAGGGTCGGAGTCCAATGCTCTAACCACTGGACTATCGCGGCAGTCAAATATTTATATATATATATATATATATATATATATATATATATATCTACGTATATATATATATATATATATATATATATATATATATATATAATACACATCATATATTTGTATCTATAAATAAGTTTGATTACTGTATATACATGTGTGTGTGTTTGTGTTCGTGCGCCTTCGTATATTTGTATGTTCCAGCGATTTCTTTCTTTTTTCGTCCATGAATGTAACTACGAAAGACAAAGCATATGCTGAGTTAGCCTTTTGTCTCTTATCTCTCTCTAAAAGAAAGAGAGAAAAG
>NC_061842.1:30647465-30649965 GCF_019202785.1 Penaeus chinensis | reverse complement strand
TGTTTGTTTTTTGTGTGTGTGTTTTTTTGTTTTTTTTTTCCATTTTCCCATCTTTGTTCAGGTCCCTGGTGTCTTGCCCCCCCCCCCCCTACCCGCCTACCCCCACCCCTTTTACTCCACCACGATCTCTTATCTCCCGCCCCCCCCCCCCCATCCCACATCTCCCTTCTCCCCTCTGGCAGTGTTGCCCTTTATGCTCGTGTTACGATCAGATCTGTGTCTGTCCTTCGATAAAACCCTATTGTGTGTGTGTGTGTTTTTTTTTTTTTTTTTTTTTAAGTCTTGTATCTATTATTTTGATTTGTTTATTGACTTGTATATATTGATCTATCTATTAATTTACTTATCTTTTATTTACTTATCCCTCTCCAGTACTTCCTAAGACTTTTCCCGTGACTTTTCCTTGTGTAGTATATTCCTCGATGTATACAAGCTATCTCAAAAGTTACTGATAAGATCTGAAATATGTTATGATAGATCGATATGCCGACTGTATTCTGAAATTCGATGTCGTCCGAGATTAGTTACGATGCAAGTAAAGCAATATATGCACATTACACTATCTAAATACTTGATAATAATGATGATAGTAAATGGTAATACTGTAAATGTAGCTGAGATTAGAGTTAGGAAAAATATAGATGTTTGTGATTCATACTTCTTTATTATATCAAGACCAGTAATAGTAGACAAAAGGATACAAGTGCAAATAAATAAATAAATAAATATTGGTCTAACAGATTCCTACAGATATAGAAACTGTTCACTGAAATTGTTTAAGCGCTTTTTACCGATAATCACAGCGAGTTGAGTGAGGGAACACACTTTCTTATTCCTTGTTTAAGAAATCTTGTAGTTAAACCACGATTTGCGTCAAAGGGAATAACAAACTTTTCTGACAACTGTTCTGAAAAATACATGTGCACAATTCTAATGAAGAGTTGACACGCTGAGAGCATTAAACTTTATAGCCTGTCTTCCTGTTCAATCTAAGAGTCTTTTTAGCAATCAAAATCGGTATTTTCTGCAGGATAAGAGTCAAGGAGAAATGCTTAAATAAACAATTGTGTGTGTGTATGAGTGAGTGCGTGTGTATGTATATATGAAAACTTATGTATATACGCTCTATTTGTAGGAGGATTTAATGTGACTAATAAATGCGTATGCATATATAGACTCTGGTATTCATATTTTATATTTTCTGAGTATATATAAAAATATTTCAGTTCAATATAGAAAAAAATACTAATGATAATAAAAGTGAAAAAAATAAGAAATAGCAATAATTAAAACACGCACTTTCTTAAAAATATTTGATACATTGTTCGCCGGCCTTGGGGATATTCGGTAGTTTATAAAAAAAAAAAAAAAAAAAAAAAATGAGATAGAGAGAGAGAGAGAGGGAGAGAGAGAGAGAGAGAGAGAGAGAGAGAGAGAGAGAGAGAGAGAGAGAGAGAGAGAGAGAGAGAGAGAGAGTGAGAGAGAGAAAGAGAGAAAGAGAGAGAGAGAGAGAGAGAGGGAGGGAGGGAGAGAGAGAGGGGGGGGGGGATAGAGAGAGAGAGAGATCGTAAGAGAGGAAGAGAGGAAGAGAAAGGGTTAGAAGGCTGGAGTAGGAGATTGTGCTGCCCCCCCCCCCCCCCACACACACACACACACACCGCCACACACACCTATTAGTAATATATACATACATCATTTTTTTTTTTTTTTTTTTTTTTTTTTATAATAGATGACTTGTCTCACATTCATACACTAATCTTATATAGGTACTTGTGAAATGTGATTTTTATATTATACATTACTATTATATATAAGAAATATACTAAATAAGCTTATCGTATTTCTTAATACGGAAAAATAATTCTCTAATTATCAGTTTATGGTGCAAACAATAGTACAGATAGTGATGGTAATATAATACCAGTGATAACAATATCGAAGATCGTGAAAAAAACAATACTAATAATCATGATAACAATGACAGGAATGATGATAGCAGTCATAATAAGGATGATGATGATAATAACAAAAATATCACGAATACAGGAACAACATTGATGATCAATAGTCATATTTGTAATAGCAATGGTAATAAACAACATAACATTTCATTAGAAGGCTATTCTAACAGTATCATTATGATTTTCATTATCATTATTGATCATTTCTGTGTTGTTGTTCTTTTCATTGTCTTAGATATTATTATTATTAGTAGTATCATTATCATTATTGTTATTATTATCTTTATCATTATTACTACTACTACTACCACCATTACCATCATTTGTATTATTATTTTTATAATACTTGTTATTATTATCATTATCATTGTTATTTTATCTATTATTATAGTAACCTTGATGATGATAGTAATTATAATGATAATAATGATATTAATAATAAAAATGATAATAATAATAATGATAATAATAATAATATCTCGTCTGAAATTCCACCTTTATGCCTCACTGAATTTAATACAGCGGGCGGATTCCACGCA
>NC_061842.1:30604965-30609965 GCF_019202785.1 Penaeus chinensis | reverse complement strand
AAACAACTGGTTCGCCGTGAAATACCATTCGAGCTAAGCTCCCATATTCCTAATGCCTCTCTCCTTGCCACCCGTTTCCCATGCTATTACGAAGTTGCTTGTCAGTTCGTCTCAGTGGAGATTAATTCGTCGTTAGGGCTTCGGCTTCTATTCCTTTATCGAACTGAAAGGCGTCCCTCAAAGCTATTAAGCACCCCCCTTCCCCCACCTCTACCCCCAAGTTCTAAAGTTTAATAGGTCTTCACAGGGAGTAAGACATGAGAGCGATTTGGGGATTACTACATGAGTATTAAAACGTATTCCGTCTCTTACTGAAAGTGAATAGATACAATATATAAAGAATAAAGAATAAAAAAGTGAACTAAATAATAATAGAATAAAAAAAAATGAAGAAAAAAGTATCTTAACCAAATACGACAGAAGGGCTATGAATTAATGACAGCAATAGCAGTTAAACTTGTTAGCCAAAAAACATCTTTAAAACTAGTAATATGCCTTTGATTCCCAACTGCGTGTAATACTGAGAATCACCTGAAGAAAAAAAACAACAATGTAAAGGTAACAACAAAAACAAAACCTACATTATAAATCACCTCTTAAGTTTACACTTTCAGTATCCTTTCACGTAACGCACATCAAAAGACTGAATATCTATCTGTATATATTTCACCATTTAAGTATTATGTTATCTTTTTTAATCACTATCTCAAATATTTTTTTGTTGCTGTTGTTGTTTCTTATAAAGGAAGGGGAGGGGGTACTCAATAGGATGCAAAATGAAATCATGGCAGGGTGATTTTGTTACGAAAATGTTTGCAGTGCTTTGGTATTCCTTTTGTGTTATTCTCGAAGATGTAAGGTGTAATTTTCGATGGTAGTAATAGTGGTAATAACGATATTAAGGATAGCAATATAGAAGATATTGGTAATGATGGTAGTAATAGTAATAATATAGTCAGTGATAATGATGATGGGGATTATGATGAATATGTTGATGTCAGTGATAATGGCAATGATAATCATGATTATAATGATGGTGGTGATGATGGTAATGATTCTAGTAATGACAATATTGAGACAACTACAGTTAAAGCAGCAGAAACAACAACAACAAATAGTGTTACTACCACTAATGTACTGCAAATTATATTATTGGTAATACGAGAGAGAGAGAGAGAGAGAGAGAGAGAGAGAGAGAGAGAGAGAGAGAGAGAGAGAGAGAGAGAGAGAGAGAGAGAGAGATGCACTATCAGTGACTCTCTCATCTAACACAAACTAGATCATTTAAGTTTTTTCCTTTAATGGTCGAACACCAATGGCTTCTGGCCGTTCTCCCCAAGCAAAATTTCTTGTTAACTGAAACTACTGAAACTTGAACTTTATATTTGCTTTCATTTTCTTCTTAATAGAATCAAATATCTTACCCGTTAGTTTTGCTGGACGAGAAATGGCACGTGTGTGGTGGATAAAGGATTCTTATGCTGTGTGTAGGTGTAGGCGCGGATTCTTATGTGTGTATGTGTGTTCTTAACTCGCTGTTTCAATACGGGAGAAAAGCTAAGCTCAGATGGTTACATCTGCTATATATTTAAATTATAAATTAACTTTTAGAACTGATGTACATTATGGGCACACGCAACGTTATTTGGAAGATTGTTCCATGTTTCTATAGTTTTGTTTGGGAAACTGAACTTCTTGACATGTTTCTCGCCTCTATTTACTTTCAGTTTTATGTTGTGTTCTCTCGTCTTTCTTGTGTTTCAAATTATAAAGTCATCTTTGTCTAACTTCATCCTTCCTGTAATATACTGGAACATCATGATTATGTCACCTCTTTTTCTTCTTTCTTCCGAAGTAGTAAGACCTCTTTCTTTAGTCGTTCTTCGTAGCTCATATATTTTATTGTAGGTTCCACTTTATGACTGGTCTTTGAACTCTTTCTAGTTTATCTATATATTCTTTTTTAAGTGTAGACCCATTACCACTGCACCATACTCAAGACTAGGTCTTACAATGGTTGTAATGACCTTTGCAATACATGTATCTTCGTCCACATACACGAATGCACTCTTCATGTTGGCAATCAGCACTAGCATTTTATGGACCTTATCATTTATATGATCACTTGGACTTAGGTTCCTGTTTATGATTATTCCAATATATTTTCTTTGTTTGCTTGGTTTAATATTACGTCTCCTAATTTGTATTGGTATAGTAGACGATTTTTACTTTCTCCGAACCTCACTACATGGCATTTATTGATATTAAATTCCATTTTCCTTATACAACTCCAAATGAATAAGTTTTCGATGTCACTTTGCAGTCATTGGCGTGAAACATCGTCTATTATCCTTTTTTTTTTCTTTTCTTTTTTTAATATCGCGTTGTCTGCAAACATATTCAAACATATTTTAGCTTCATCAACCTGGGCTTATGTTTGACCCTAAATCATTTATGAAAATAGTAAAGATAATTGGCGCCAAGACCGATCCTTGAGGTACTCCGCTAGTACTCGCCTTATGTAGAGTGCTTCTATCTAATTACGGTGCCTTTCATTCCCACCTAGGTGTTCTATTTTCCTAATAGTCTTCTGTGAGCCACCTTATTAAATGCCTTCTTAAAGTCTAAGAATACAGTCCACCCAGCTGACTCTTTCTTGTAATATTTCAGAAACTTTATCCTAGAAACAGAGTAGATTTGCTACGCATGATCTTCCTTCCCTTGTTTTGTTTGTCGCTCTTCTTATAAAAAGGTGTAGCTTTGCCGAGTTTCCAATCTTTTGGTGATTTTCCTTGTCTCACCTAATTTTGTACTATTAACAATAACGGAGTACTTAATTCTTCGGCACATTCCCTCAGACCCCAGCTAAATATCTCATCTGAGATGTTTTAGTCTTGTCTAACACTTTCAGTAGGTATTTTATTTCATTATTTTCGAGTGTGATATTTGCGATATTCTGATTTACGTTTGTACAGTTACTTGCCATTACAAAGTATGAACAAACACTGACTGAAATTTCTCATTAAGGATTTCACAGACATTTCCTCCTCCATAGTATAAACGATGTTAATGTCTTTGATGGCACTAATTTGATATCTACTCATAGCCTTAATATTTATGTAGTTAAAGATGAGCTTTGGTTGAATTATACAATTATTGATTGTATCCTTTCCAAAGTCTCATTTCGCCTCCCTCATGGTTTGTGTATATTTATTCCTACTTTATACCTTTCATACATTGCCTGAGATCTATGTCTTCTTCTTCGAAGGGACTGTATGTTTTCTCTCATTTTCCTGCATATATCATTGAACCACTTATAGATATTTCTTGCTTCAGTTTTGTATCTTTATACAATCTTTCCACACCCTTTTTATACACTGCAAAATTTAAAATATTCCATACCAAGGTTCTCTTCATTCAGGAGTGTTTCCCAGTTTATGCCATAAAGGAATCTGTAAGGCTTTAAAATTACCGCTCTTATACTATGAGGGGTTTTTTTTTCTGTAGCAAACAGTATATTTACGTAAGTACTACATGATCACTTTTTCCTAGAGGAGGGCAGTACTCCATATCCTAAATGTTATCTTTATGCTTTGAAGTATTAGGTCAAACATAGACGGTCTATCTAACCACCTTATCCTGGTATAATCTGCTAAATTCTGGGAGAGAAAAAAATAATTTATAATTTTGCATTCCACGAATCTGGCTGAGCTCTGGGATCGAAACTTTCCCAGTTTCTGAGTCCTAATGTTATAGCGTCTACGGAGGGATCCAATTTCGATTCAGTGATGCATATTGCATCTGGTTTATCAATTTCAATAATTATATCTAGTTCTAGTAACTTCGAACAGAAGCCATATATATTTGCATAAACTATTTCTATATAATCTTTCGATATTCCTTTTGGCTTCAAGGCTAATGATTGCCTGCTCCACATTTTGGTTCCGATAGTAAACCTATCTTGCTGCTCCGAGAATTTGGGATTTATAACCTTGAGAATATTGATAATCAATTTCGTGTTTTTGTTGTATCGTTCAATTCCATCTGCTGCAACTTTCCAAATGTCCTTGCGTTTTGCCCAAGAAATGACTTAAATAGATTTTTCTTTGTCGTTTCTGCAAGATGTGTCTTTAATTCTTCCTTTGTGATCTTAGATGCATCGGTGTATGTAGCCTGTGAGACTGGCTGCTTGACAAATTGCTTTCAATCTGTTTGACAGTTTCCTGTACTTTGATTACTTCATCAACTTTTTCTTGCAGATTCATTGCATCGATTTAAGTACTGTTGCCAATCTTGGTTTCTACTTTCCACCTTTTCTTTGAATTCTTTCATTTTCATGTCAGCTTTTTCAGTATTCTCTCTCTGAATGGTTGTTCCTGGGGCAAATTATCCACGTTTATCTTAGCTTCATCAGCCTGAATTCTAACTGTTGTTTCCTTTAACTTCATTTCCCTTATCTGATCTTAAAGGTTACCCATAAAACAAACACAAAAACAGAACCGTACTCACGACAGATCTTTCTTTGCGCGAAACGCTGGTCATGCCGGATTCGCGGTCACTTCTCACCTCCCTCACCTTTGTGTGTGTGTGTGTGTGTGTGTGTGTGTGTGTGGGTGTGTGTCTGTGATGAGAGAGAGAGGCGAGGTGGAGAAAGAGAAAGAGACAGAGAAGGGCGAGATTGAGGGAGAAGTAACTAATGACAATTCTAGGCAATTTTCTTGGAACTGCAAAACCGTTAAAAAAAAAAAAAAAAAAAAAAAAAAGTCATATTCCCTGAATCTGCTTTTGTACCCAATCAAGCTGATTGAATTCCTTATTATAATACTGCAGCAATACCTTTCATGGATAGGTTAACATATCTGTATCTATTTGATTATGTTTTTTTTAGTGTACCGTATCTATCTGTGTGTGTGTGTGCGTGTATCTGTTTACATCCAGTTCTCTGTTTACATATACGATTGTGCACGTAAACCCAGTAGCATTTATATGTACACGCGGTA
>NC_061842.1:30599965-30602465 GCF_019202785.1 Penaeus chinensis | reverse complement strand
AGAGAGAGAGAGAGAGAGAGAGAGAGAGAGAGAGAGAGAGAGAGAGAGAGAGAGAGAGAGAGAGAGAATAGGGCCCCTGTACAGGAATCGAGATAATCAAGGATCGTAGCAACTCATCCAGTGCAATAATTCAAGACGCAGCGCATGTGATCAGCAACGAAAAACGTGTTCCCTCTACGTGGGCTGACTTGTAATGATTAATTGATAGATTATTTATAATTATCTGTCACGTCAACAGCCAAGGCCATTAGCGGCGAACACTTTGTTGGATTAAAATGTTAAAATACCTAAAATATTAAACATCGATTATTAAATGTCTCATAAATAGAAATAGATAACAAATATTATACCACCACATAAAATCAATCTGCAAGGGGGAGCCTTCCATAATATTTAATTATGCATGACAATTGTGCGCAAATATTTTATACTTTTCAGGCATAATATTTATGCTTTGATTTTTAATATAATATCTATTGTTATTCATCTTTGCATTGAAACGAAATTTACTGATAGATTTTTAAACGCTAATGACCTTAGCTGTTGACGCGGTAGATAAATAGATATTATATATTCATTCAATCGCAAGCATTTCTTAAAGAACAAGCCAGACCAAAGGGCCAAGGAAACTGCGTCGATCCCCTGTGATGTTCCTTTCCCTCAGCCACATAAAAGCCGGCATCAGGAAAGGGCAACAGTTATTTACGGTAAATACAACATGAAATAATGTCTAAATCAGTCTCAGATAAAAGGCATTTGTATACTTGTCACACCGATTTATGCGGAGAAAAAAAGTCCCGATAGGTGATTGTACCTTGTCTTTAATAATCTTGAACAGATTATAAAAATGATATTAATGATATTTAAGTATTGACATAACAGGTATATATTTAGCCATCTATGATATTTAGCATCAAGTTACACCTAATTCACTGGTATATTAACTCTTTCTGAAAACCATAATTTGTGTGCATGAAGTAAACCTAATTACGATATATACATACATAGGTTCACACATACATACATCGATGGTTACATGCATAGATACATAAATATGTACGTTTATATGCATACATACATAGATATATACGTTTATATATACATACATACATGCATACATGTATTTATATCCATAGAATTATATTCACTTTAACGTACACATTTTTATTTATGTTCACACATATGTATACATATTTATATACATATACAGATTCATACATACAAACGTTCATACATACATACATATCTACATGCACATACACATACATGTATATCTATACAGTTCATGTGAAATTACAGAGCATCTTTCGTGCAATATATCTTTATGTATGTATCTGTTTATAAAAAAAAAAAAAAAAAAAAAAAAAAAAAAAAAAAAAAAAATGTAAGAACACAGTAGTATTATCACTTGAACATTTGTCGCAAAAGTAAGATACTATTTTAAACTCCGTCAATATCACTTAGATTTCAATTATCTATATCCATATAGGCCCACTTATATGGAGAGAGAGAGAGAGAGAGAGAGAGAGAGAGAGAGAGAAAGAGAGAGAGAGAGAGAGAGAGAGAGAGAGAGAGAGAGAGAGAGAGAGAGAGAGAGAGAGAGAGAGAGAGAGAATAGGCCACCTTTACAGGAATCGAGATAATCAAGGATCTTATATATCTGTGAGACAAAAACAAGAAAAAATATGTCAACCATATATATATATATATATATATATATATATTTTATCCTGCTAACCCTTTGGTATGCAGCAGTTTTAAAAAAGAAAGCAAAATTAATCTTAGAAATGCTTTTAAACGCCAGCTGTTGAAGTGATTCATTTTAAAGGAGTCTTTGTTATTCTGTTTCTTCTTCTTCTTTCTCCTCTTCCTCATTCTCTTCTCATATCGTTATCATTTACCTCTGCATTGTCCTTTTAAACATATTTTTTTCTCAACAGTAAAGAAAATCTTGAAGTATATTTTCTTCAACTCCAAGAATAACACAAGGAAATGAAAAAGCTTTTCTCTTTTATGCTATTTAGTCCTCAGGAAAATCATGTTTAGTTCCTTTAATAATCACAAACTTCATATCGAATCCGCAACAACAGTGAAAATTGGAGAGAATTAAATCCTATTTTTACAGGCAAATCTTAATATTGTCATCTATTACCGCAGTGTTATCATCTTCATTATCACTATTGTTATTATTATTATTATTATCATTATTGCTATTGATGCTTTTCTTGCTATTTTCTTGTTTTTTTTTATCCTTATAATCATTATCATGATTATTAAAAAGTATTCTGATTATTATTTTTATTATTATTATCATTGTTACTATTATTATTGTAGTTGTTGTTGTTGTTGTTGTTGATGTCGCTGTTGTTGTTGGTATTATTATTATCAATATGATTATCAACATTATCGTCATCATCATCATCATCATCATCATCATCATCATCATCATCATCATCGTTATTGTTTATCATTACTATGAACATTATCATTATATATTGTC
>NC_061842.1:30589965-30592465 GCF_019202785.1 Penaeus chinensis | reverse complement strand
TCGGAAATGGCAGTGGGGCCCTGAACAGCTAGCTAATTTTAATGAACTAAAAGAACGTCTGGTGACTGCCCCTGTCCTTGGCAGCCCGATTTCAGTAAGGAATTCGAGCTCCACATTGACGCTTTAGGGGTAGCAATCAGGGCTTGTCTCATGCAGCTAGAAGACAATCATGTACCCCATGCTATTGCCTACAATAGTCGAAAATTGATATCCTCGGAGACTGGATATCCAACCATTGACTTGGAAGCACTTGCAGTTGTTGAAGGTGTGAGGGTCTTTGACCCATACTTGTATGATAGAAGATTCGTAGAGTACACCGATCATAGGCCAATGGTGCATGTTTTCACACGCAAAACAAAATCCCCCAAATGACTCGGTATGCCCATGACCTGTCATTTTACAACTTTTCTATCAGGTATAACGAGGGCCCAACAAATCATGTCCCTGATATGTTATCTGGCCAGGTAGCCAGACCAATGATAGCTGATAGCTCTCCTCAAAACACCGCAAAAGAACAGGAGAAAGATCCCCAGTTATCAGATGTACAGTGTTTACTGAAAGATGGTAAAGTACGCAAGAAGAAGTTACCACTTTCATTGGCAGAATTCAAACTGAAGGATAGTGTTATCAATAGGCTGCGACACTGACCTGACTGCATCTGCTATCAACTGTTGGTTTCATCAAGTTTTTAGAACTCTGTACTGAAAGCTTCCCATTTACTTCCTTTAGCATCTCACCCAGGGGTTCAAAGAACCTTCGAGAATGCCCATTCACTGGATAATTGTATTAAGTTAAAGGATGTCAAAGCAGAAAGTGGTGATGGCAGAGGCCCTATTGGCAGAGTTTCCTTTGGAATGCATGTCAATGGATCTCATGGACTATGGCCAGTCTGTTCCCATGAGATGTTGTCTGTCCCTACTGGATCAGCATTCAAGATATCTCCAATTAGTGCCTCTACGTAAAACCACAACTTTGTCCATCCACTGTGCTTTCTTTGATCATTGGGTCAGCATATTTGGTCCACCAAGTGTCATACAAACTGATAATGGTGTTCATTTCACAATCCATTTGTTTCAGGAGCTGACTATATAATATGTGCCAGAAACCACTATACAGTACGCTACCCTCTGTAAGCAAATGGGCTGGTAGAATGTACTAATTGGGCGGTAAACTCTGCACTGACCTCTTTAGTGACCAGGAACCCTCGAACATGGCATCATTTCGTTTCTGAAGTGAGGTTACAGATAAAATTGGCTTTACATCGGACGACAGGCGAGCAGCCATTATAGCTCTTTAACAACTAGGCAATATTTATGGAGGATGTTAACCTACAAGAGCAGTTACGAGAGACCAGTAATGCTGCCACTGCCACATCTAAGGAAGCCCGAGCTACCTATGGACGATACTATAATAGGAGAAAGAGCACAAAGTTTAAGCCTAAATTAGGAGCTTTAGTTTGGTACTATGAGCTGAGGCAGCCTCCCTCCTCTTTCTGACAAATGGCAAGGTCCAGCGAGAGTAGTATTTCTTCTGGGCCCTGTCTCTATACAAATTAGAAATGTCCACACTGAAGTATAGTTTAGAGCCCATCTAAACCATGTGAAGCTATTCAGGTCGTCTGTGGAATTCTATGCTCTAGAAGACGAGAACTCTGATACAGAAATGGACAAGCCAGCCTTCCTAATAACCATTTTGGACCTGTAAATTCAGGTGATCCTTAAATAAATCGTGTTCCAGACCCTTTAAGGAGGCCTGTAAGCCACACTTCATATTAGACTCCTAGTACAGTGGATAGTAAGGAGGTTGATGGTCCTATAAGTTCTTGGTTGAGAAGTAGGTACCATGTTCCTAATGGGGTAGACCCGGACGTAGCGCTGCTGTTGTGTGGGGTTCAAGCACCTGATTTCTGCAACTGTAAACCTCGACCTCCTGAGGAGTGACATTGCCTAGGTTTACCGTCCTTCACTCACCCTCTTCCCCCCTTCAACACAGGCCGAAGCTACAGGTATGAGGAGAAGAGAGAGCAACTCTTCAGAGAAGAATCATACCAATGTAGAAGAGGTTATAAGGTATTGTATTTATGTTTAATATTTGTTTGCAGCATAATCTTGTGATTATGCTGCAATATTGTCTAATACACATGTCACCGACGATTTTCATGTAACACTTGTATGTTCATCTAGTTTTGGCACGCATAGCTGGTCATTTCTCTTTATGAAAGACAAGTGATCAGGCTTAGATCTTCTTTCTCTTTCCAGGTTCGTTGTCTCTGTGGGCAACTTCTAACATGGGCAGGGGAGGATTGTGAGGCCTCCAGGCCTCCCTTCTTCTACCCCCACCCCACCTGCTTCCTTCTCTCTCACCCTTACTGATATTTCTCCTCCTCCTCTCTCTCTCTCTCTCTCTCTCTCTCTCTCTCTCTCTCTCTCTCTCTCTCTCTCTCTCTCTCTCTCTCTCTCCCCCCCCCCCCTCTCTCTCTCTCTCTCTCTCTCTCTCTCTC
>NC_061842.1:30569965-30572465 GCF_019202785.1 Penaeus chinensis | reverse complement strand
ATTACTGTCACAACACCATTAAAGGATCCCTACAATGATGTGCATCATTACGAGGTCATCATAGCCGTTTTCATTATCACCATTGTTACCATCATTATTTTCATTATTATTATCATTGTAGGGATTATTATCATTATTATGATTGTTATCATTGTCATTACTACTATTATTATTATTAGTGTCATTGTTATTATTATCATTATTATTATTACTACTATTACTATTATTATTATTGATATTATTATCATCCTTATTATCATTACTCTTTTTATTATTATTATTATTATTATTATTATCATTATTATCATTATTATTATCATTATTATTATCATTATTATTATTACTATTATTATTATTTCTTTTTCATTATTATTTCCTTTTTATTATTAATATTATTATTATTATCAATATTATTTTTATTATTATTTTTATTATTATTATTATTATTATTATCATTATACAATGGTCATTGGTATTTCTTAATTTTTATCAAAATTATTACTATTATTATTATTATTATTATTATTATTATTATTATTATTATTATTATCATTATTATCATTTTTATTATTATCATCATCATCATTATTATCAATTGCATTGTTATTTCCTTATTGTTATTATTATTATTATTATTACTATTATTATTTTTTTATTATAATCATCATTATCATTATCATTATTGTTATCATTATTATTGTTAGTATTAGTAGTAGTATCATTATCATTGTCATTGTCATTGTCATTGTCATTGTCATTATCATTGTCATCATCATCATCATCATCATCATCATTATCATCATCATCATCATCATCACCATCATCATCATCATTATCATCATCATCATCATCACCATCATCATCATTATCATCATTATCATCCTTACAAATATTAGCATTACTTGATTTTATTATTATTACTAATATTATCATAATTATTATTGTCGCTGACATTACCTTTATCATCATTATCATTATAATTATTAACATTATAATTATCATCATTACATTGTTATCAATATCATTATCATAATTATTGTTATTATCATTATTATCATTACAGTATCATGATCACGATTATCATCATTATTATCGTTATCAATATCACTATCATTATCATCATAATTATTATTATTATTATCATTATCATTATCATTTTTATTATTGTTACTTTTACTATTATTATTATTATAATCATTATTATCATTATTATTATCATTATTTTCACTATCATTTTCATTTTTATATACTATCATCATTATCATAATTACTATTATTTTCATTAAATTATCATTATTATCATTATTATTATTATTATTATTATTATTATTATTATTATTATTGTTATTATCATTATTATTTTTATCATCATTATTATCATTATTATTATTCCTAATCTTATTCTTATCCTTATTCTTATTATTTTTTATCATTGTTATTCTTATTCTTCTTATTAGGAGTAGTAGTAATATTATTATTATTATTATTATCATTATTATTACTATTCTCACTATTATTATCATCGTCATCATTGTTATTATTGTTATTTTCAATATTATTATCATCATTATTAGAAGTAGTAGTATTATTAGTAGTATCATTATTTTTATCGTTATCATTACCATTGTTATTATTATTACTTTTTTTATTTTGTTGTTGTTGTTGTTAATGTTATCATTATTATTACTTTCATGATCATTGTTATCATCATCGTTGTCATTATGGTTGCTATTGTTATAACTATTAATGTTATTATCATTATTATTATTGTCATCATCATTACCATTTTCGTTATCATTATTATCATTATTATTAGTAGTAGTATAATTATCATCATTATTAGATTTATAATAAAAATAATAATTATTATTATCATTATTATATTTTTATAATATTTTTATCTTTATTATTATTACTATCAATATTATTATCATTATTATCATCATCATTATCATCATTATCAATATCATTATTATTTTTTGTTATTATCATTATCTTTGTTATTAGTATCATTATTATCATTTATACTATTTTTATCATTGTTATTAATAATATTATTACTTCCATCATCATTATCATCATCACCATTATCATTACTATTATCATCATTATCATTGTGGTTGTTTTCGTTGTTGGCTGTTTTTATTTGCAAAATATATCTGTTTCACTTTTGAATTTGAAGTTTTATTTATCACCCGTTTATTTTGCATCTGTGCTAATTCCAGATTTCCTTTTTTTCTGAGGAAAATAGCGCAGTAGCAGTTAGCATTTCTCATTAACTCTCCTCTTATATACGTTCATGAGTTTATTCTTCATTAGAAATTCTCTTTTCCATTTGTTCCTTTAGTGTTACATTTTCATTTTCCTTCTTTTTGACATACCTGATTATAAAACATTGCAAATACGCAGTTTTGATGTGAAATGTCAACGTTTGCAGAATATTACATTAGTTTTGTATGTTGAGTTAAGTTTAACTGCCTGTGATAAGATGTGTGTGTTT
>NC_061842.1:30562465-30564965 GCF_019202785.1 Penaeus chinensis | reverse complement strand
ATTTATATTACATTTCCGTGTAAATTCTTGCCTCACGATATACAGCTGAGTGCTAGCTCTAATCAACACTAATCTAATCAATAAGTTGCTACGTCCCTCTCTGCTGCCGGTGACAGGACGCGTGGAGTTCTTGTTTCATCAAGTGATTGCGGCTGCCTCTCCGACAGCTGAATTTATAATAATTATGAAAGAGAACATTGGCAACCAGTGACCATAATTTCTCTGATGTTTACGTTTTATGCGCTCAGTCTGCTTTTTATGTTCAGTTCGCTTTGTTTTTGTCATGTGTGATGTGTGTGCATGTGCTGATCATTTTTATTTTTTTTAATCTCATCCTTATTTTATCTGTCTTCGTTTTCTCAAGTTTCCATGTCTTCCCAGTTTTCCGTTTTCTTCAGTTTTTCTTCCACTGCCTTTTATCCTTTAATATCTGTAGTTATCTTATCAATTCTTAGTCTTTTAGTTGTCTTTTTATCTTGTGATTATTTTTTATTACCTTCATTTAATTGCTTATGGGGAAGTTTTAGTCTACATTTCTTTCGTAGGGACCGAGCGCGCCCTCTACCTTTGAAAGGAGCCGCACACTATATTTGGACCCTCTTTCATGTCCTTTCCTTAATTAATCGGCTTAACTCCTCCTTTGCTGTGTGTTTTGTGTGTGACTGAGGAATGGTTGTGTGATTTTTACTGTTGGGTTATATATATATATATATATATATATATATATATATATATATATATATATATATTATATACATATATACACACACACACACGTGGCTAGAATTCCTCAGTCAGTCTTATTTGTTCATTCTTTATTTCATGTTGAACATGAAAGTCCAGAATCGTGGACACAATTATTATAACGAATTTTGTTTAAGTTTAAGGTTGGCAGTACTGCAGCCTTACCAATTCAATACACTACACATAATATTGCATAAAGCGCGTCTCATATTACGTGTACATCATTAGTTTATTACACAACAACATACTCACACAAGGACACATGCAAGCGTCAGTGACCACATACATACATACACGCCCGGCAATACTCGTACATATATACCTTTACACACACATTATAGTACTTACATGTACTGCACAAGTTATAAAAGCGTACTGTAAGGGGCAAGGAAGTCCTGAATTACAGTGTGTAATTCCAGCATGATTGAAAAACCAGCCTGAAGAATCCAGGAGGAAATCAAATCTGTTGTCTCATTTTCAATAATTCTAGAAAATGCATTGTTGGTTTTACTACCAATTGTATGTTATTTCTTTAAGAAACATGGTGATTAATGGCAGGATATTCTCAGAACCCTGAACCCTGTTTACGTACGTAAACAGGGTTCAGACAATGTATCTGTGTTATACTTTCTGGTATTAAATATATGCTCTGCCAAGAAATTCTCCTTGAAATGTGGTCAAGTGAAAATTGTAAATTTAGTTAAACTGGTGAATATCAACGAGCGAAATATATTAAATATTAAATTAAATATATATATTTCCGTTCGATATTATATGAAATTAACACCATGAAAGTGAAAAAATGTGCATTCATATATCTTGGTTATAAGAAGCACTTAATCTTCTTACCGCCAAGTCGCGCTGTATATTTACTCAGGAGTCTTGAATAGTTAACTGACCGCATAATTCATTGCCGCGAAATGTTAACGAGTTCGTTATTTTCTGTTTGCGCCCATCTATTCCATTATTTTTGGGCTTCTTGTGCATTTATGTCTTATTACACATAAAAAAAATAAAAAAAATAAAATAGGCCTGTTATGAATAATTTTTGGTTCTTTTTCATAACTTTTTTTTTGCGCATGCTCATTTTCACAATCGATTTTTTTGACAGTTCATTAATTATTCTTCGACAGTGACTGATAAGGTTTAGCGCTGAGTGTGACTTTCGCTATGGTCCTTTTTCTAAGCCAATACAGTGGAAATTCTGTGATTGTCATTGTTTGTTAAAATAACCTGTTGATTATGTATAAATAAGAGCAGAATTGATTACAATACCAAACAATTCCGATATGATTGAACATTTACTATAATATAAGAAAGGAAAACAAAGTTGTAATTTTCCAGTTTCAGTTTTCAAAAGTACGTGGTTCAATTAACGAATCGAAATTTGGGAAACGAAGGTACAAGACAGGCAGGGGGATTTTGTCGGGAAACAAAATATATATTTTCGTTCCCGTCAAGGAAAGGAACACTGACATTTCTGGCTATATATTAAAAAAAAAAAAAAAAAAAAAAAAAAAAAAAAAAAAAGCCGTGAAAAAAGGCCATAAGTATTTACCGGTTAATCATTCCATTAATTTCTGTCACCGGTGCGCAAACAAATAGTATCGAGCGGAATTGGCGTGATGCTAAAAGGAGCGTACCGCAGTTTGGTCGACGCAAACATTGTGTTGGCTATGTAGTCCGCGTCATGTTCATGATACAATTCCTGGAGCCAGACAAGTGTTTCCAAAAGTTCCTCTTTGTAGCAGCTAAA
>NC_061842.1:30552465-30554965 GCF_019202785.1 Penaeus chinensis | reverse complement strand
ACTCTCCCATTGAACTTCTACATAAAGCACTTCCGTTCGAACTTCTACAGCAAACGGCAATGTGACGGGGAATTTATAAAAGTTTCTAACACGCTCTCTCTCCATGTATACAAATGGTGCCATGTTATTTACACGTGTTAGTTTCGATGGGAAGAGAGGAAGGAGGGACGAAGGTAAGGAGGGAGAGAGAGTGAGGTGGAGAAAGAGATAGAGGGAGGAGGGAGGGAGGGGAGGAGAGACAGAGAGAGAGAAAGAAAGGGAGAGAGAAAGAGTGAGAGAGAGAGGTGGGGGGGGGGGCTGAGAGCTGGAGAGGGAGATAGAGAGAAAAACAAAGAAAAAAGAGTGAGAAAGAGAGAGAGAGAGAGAGTGTGTGTGTGTGGGGGGGGGGGGGGGATGAACCACACACAGGGACGAAAGCAGAATAGTGCCAATCAGCAAACTAAATTCCCCATTTGATTTACCAAGCTACAAAGCGAGGAATGATTCACACACA
The DNA here is from genome assembly GCF_019202785.1 of Penaeus chinensis. Classification (NCBI taxonomy): domain Eukaryota; kingdom Metazoa; phylum Arthropoda; class Malacostraca; order Decapoda; family Penaeidae; genus Penaeus; species Penaeus chinensis. The sequence continues at coordinate 30,554,472 of NC_061842.1, read as the reverse complement.
CATATGTGTGTATATATACATATATACAGTATATATATATATATATATATATATATATATATATATATATATATATATATATATAGAGAGAGAGAGAGAGAGAGAGAGAGAGAGAGAGAGAGAGAGAGAGAGAGAGAGAGAGAGACAGACAGACAGACAGAAACAGTGACAAATAGGCAGTTAGACAAACACATTCAGACGGACAGAGAACGAAAAGGACTTCTACTCGCACACATGTGTGGAACAACCGTATTAGATCTGATACATACTAATAATTACAAAAAAGTACACGTAGACATGTGAGATATGTGCTACTACAAAGGCGGGAGATAGAGAAAGAGGAAGGGATTATTGTTGTAAGTTAATATGATTAAATATCGACTTACAACACATCATAGAACCAAAGAACACTATTTTTTTTATTTAATTATATATAACTCCGAAGGTCTCGTTTGTTAGCCTGCACAGTTATTATTACGAATTGATCAGTTATTTGCAAAATATATGTCAGTTAAGAGTAATGCGACTAACAAACTAAACATACAATCTTGCACAACGAAATAACATGTAATATAATTCAGTAAAATCGCAATTATATCACAGTTTTTTCTAATGAAGCTAAGAATATGAATTATAAGACTGTAGACGTCACTAGAGAGAAAAATATTGAATCGATGAACGTTCTTACAGTTCTATCCAGCATTGTTGAAACAAAATAATCCTAGCGTTCATTGAGTGCTTTTCTTAATGACTGACATATATTTCAAAATATGATTTGCATTTTTAGCTTTTTTATTTTAATGATTTCGAAAGAGATGATGAATTACATATCGTGTGCGCAGACAAAGGACGCAATGAAATAAATTAACCCAGCATTAGAAAAAATAATAATACAAAATGTATTTCTCACCCTGACAATTCTTATATTTCGTAAGAGAAGGTAGAGTATTTATTTTGACACGGAGTATAAAAACAATAAGGACTTTGCACAACATGAAAGCAGATCTTATGAGTGAGGCGTGTAGTTTTCGTACCACATTAATTAATGTAACCCACTAATGACGAACACTTTCCAGCTATCTGTTCTTTTACCTCGGTCTCTCTTATATCTCCGTCCCTCACTATCTCTATCTTTGTATATATACCTATATATACATATATACATATATATATATATATATATATATATATAGATAGATAGATAGATAGATACACATACACGCACACACACATATATAAATATATTATATTATATATATGTATATATGTATATATATATGTATACATATATATATATAAATATATAAATGTGTGTGTACAAAAATACAGACATACATATACATATATATATATATATATGAATTATAATATACACACACACACACACACACACACACACACACACACACACACACACACACACACACACACACACACACACACACACTCATGTTGTTGCTCAACAGCCACTTATTCCATTACAGGATCTAGGCCTCTCTCAATTTATTATTGTGAGGTCAATTGGCAGTACCGCCTTTACCTTGAACTCCCTTCCTAATCAACCGCGGTTCAGAGCGCTACCACTTTGATTCCTCAAGGCGATATGACGTTTTCTCGCCGTGAGACTAGGTATGAGCTAACAGTCGGAGCGCAGGCATTTTTGCGACTGCCGCGGCGGGGAATTGAACTCTATACCATGAGGGTCGGAGTCCAGTGCTCTATCCACTGGGCCATCGCGGCAGTTATATATATGTATATGTAAATATATACATACATATATGAATAGTAATATATATATGTATATATATATACATATATAATCATAGATACATATTTATGTATATGTTTATGTATGTTTGTATTTATATGCACACACACACACGCGCGCGCGCACGAAATTTATATATATATATATATATATATATATATATATATATATATACATATATATATACATATATATTATATATATGCATACATACTTATATATAAACATATATATGTGTA
>NC_061842.1:30542465-30547465 GCF_019202785.1 Penaeus chinensis | reverse complement strand
AAACCATGTCAAATAATAACCAGATTATTTCTTCCTTTTTTTTGTCACATCATATTGTCTGGCGAGGAAGGAATTAGATAGAATATGAAGAAACAAACACGCCATCTCTTTTGTTTCTTAATCGATTTTTTTATAGACACGCTCACTGCGTCATTGATCTGTGACGGACAATTCTGATGATGGTATGAGAAATACATTTTGTAGTCTATCCTTTCAAGAAAGATAAAATGCTTCTATGAATTTAAATGAACACTATTAATATGTAATATCATCATCTCTTGTCGACAATGTCTCTTTCCATTATATACCTCTCATGCATCGATGACCATTGAAGTTCAATCAATATTGTTTTAAAGGGACTCTCTTCGTTTTCATTTATCAGTTTCTGCTCATTCAATCATGAAGCATTTGGTTAAAGTGTGCATATATCTTGTGTAATTCACCCGTAATTTAGAGTGAAAAGTCGATATCAACTTGAAAAAATAGATAGATAAATGAAATAACAGCTGAATATGAATAACAGCGGGAAGCCAGCGCATAACTGGCAATTTTCGCGCCAAAAATCAGACGCGCTATAACGAATCAGCGGCGGAATGAAAAACGGTCATTGGTCACGAGTTACGAAGCACTACCTGGCTTTTTTTTTTTTTTTTTTTTTACTTTAACTCGGAAGTTTTACATTTGTTCATTCGTGTTGTTTAGCAATAATTTTCCAAGTGATAGATGTAATTATAGGAAATGCGAATATAAGCAGTTCTTCATCTCTTCGTAAGTCATTTAAGATTATACATATATATATATATGTATATATATTACTCAGATGCATTGTAACGTTTGAAAAAGCACGTATAAATTATTTAGAAAAGTATAATCAATTATTCACTAAACCAATTCTCATGACTAACCAAACATTTTTTTTTTTTTTTTTTTTGATGACCAGCTAACCTATCAAATAGGCCTACATGGTTATCAGTATGTAAATTATATAGAAAGGGAAAGGACATTGTCATGTATGGTATCCTCACTTCATAGAAGTATTAATCTTTTGGAGCATAAAGAGTGTAATCCGTAAACAGTTTGGCTAAACTCTTATTTACTGTGAATGAAATGAAATGAAATGTTTAGTTTTGTATCTACTTTCTCATATATTTCAGTTCAGATTTCGAAATGATGTTAAACATTTAGTAAAAAATATACATATTTAAATTTCAATTCTTCGGTATTTGGGGTTTTATATTTATATACTTGCACCCGAATGCACTACAATATGTGTGTGTGTGTGTGTGTGTGTGTGTGTGTGTGTGTGTGTGTGTGTGTGTGTGAGAGAGAGAGAGAGAGAGAGAGAGAGAGAGAAAATACAATACAGAGCAGGAATTCTCTCCCTCCCAATCTCTCTCTCTCTCTCTCTCTCTCTCTCTCTCTCTCTCTCTCTCTCTCTCTCTCTCTCTCTCTCTCTCTCTCTCTTCTCTCTCTCTCTCTCTCTGTCTCTCTCTGTCCCTTGTTCTATCTCTTTCACACACACAAGTGATAAGCATCAACTGCCTCTGCATATACATACGGATGTGCAATACAACACGTTAGCAAGAGTAATATCAGTTATCATGTAAAGAAACCTACAAGAAGACCGTGCAATGATGAAATGAGTTAACATTCTAGCATTCAGTTTCAGACGTTCTGAAACCCAATATATTAAGCATGTTAATCCCTTTCCCATAGAAAAATTGGCTCACATAAGCGGACTTACGAAACACATATGATTACATCTTAGACGTTCCATTTAGAGAATTCATGATTTCAATATACTGAGCGTGCGGGAACTGAACGTGCATTACTAAAACGTAATAAGGAGCTTTGTGATAAAATGTACTTAGGAATTGCTATGTGTTATAGACCAGTAGCAAGGGAAATCTACAATGGATATATACCTCGGGATATATACCTCTCTCCCTCTCTCTCACTTTCCCTTTCTCTCTCTTTTTCTATCCCTTGCTCTCTCTCTCGTTCACACACAATCTCTCTCTCTCTCTCTCTCTCTTTCTATCCCTTTCAAATATTTGTATTTCTCTTTCTCTCTCTCTCTTTCTTTCTATCCCTTGTTCTCTCCCTCTCCCTCTCTTTCACACATATTCTCCCTCTCTCTCTCTCTCTCTCTTTCACACATATTCTCTCTCTCTCTCTCTCTCTCTCTCTCTCTCTCTCTCTCTCTCTCTCTCTCTCTCTCTCTCTCTCTCTCTCTCTCTTATACCAGTATTTTGATTTTTGATTGGATTAGTCATTCCTAACTTCCTAACTACAACAACAAAAAACAGATTTATAAAAAGAAAAACAATCAGCTGTATCAAAAACCGAATATCAACGACCTTTGGCAAAATGGCTATCGAAACTCAAAACGTTTATTAAAAGCTAATCCTATTCTGAACACATTCTCATATTCTCGTAACATACAGGCATTCAAAGATAAAATATGGCACGCGGAATATTAGTCTGCATTCGAGACCGTGAATGACAAGTTTCCAATATTCATAGAATACGAAATGATATGACTTTAGTTGTTACACAGCGAATTCATGTTTTTTTGTTTTACGTTTATCCTAAGTAATACCCTTCATTATTTATTTATTCGTTTGTTTGTTTGTTTTTTGAGAGGGAGGGAGGGAGGGGTAAATATGAACAAGAATAAAGACTATTAAAAAAAAATACAATGTATTATATTTTTGCCCAGTGGTCAATAAACGGAAAAAAATCACCGGTTCCTATTATTTTATTTTTTTCAATGCTGACCACAAGACTCGGTACGTTTATAGTTGCAACCGCTGTTCCTCTTCGTGCCATTGTTACTGCCTTTTGTTTTCTTAATAAGAATTTGAGCGCAAAATAGTCAAATTTTACGAAAGGCCTGTCAAGGAAATAACAGACATAAGCATACTATACATACATACGTACAAACAGACAGACATAAGCATACTATACATACATACATAAAAACAGACAGACATAAGCATACTATACATACATACATAAAAACAGACAGACATAAGCATACTATATATACATGCATACACATTAAGTACATTAATACATTATAGAAAAGGTATGAATGAGAATGAATATCTTCACAATACAAGAGATGTATCCGACCGGTTTCGATTATATCTTATATCTTATATCGTCAGAAATACATGCATATAAAGGAATTATGGAAGAATATATAAATCAGGCATGAGCTGACGAGGCACCTGACGACTGTGATCTCCCACTCGTTGTCCGTATAATTGCTGCTGTGACCTTGGACAGTTTGAATCTGCCCGATGCTGTGTTGACATTATTCTCCGTCGCGATGTATCCATAATTTTTCTTTTCCGTCTGTTCAGTCCTCCATGGACTATTTCCGCTTCCTTCCTGTTGGGTAAATGTCCAGCTTCATCTGCATATACCACCATGGCGTTGGATGTCATATGGTGACGGATGTCAGCTCGATGCTCGCTGATTCCGGTGCTGAAACCACGGCCTGTTTCACCAAAGTTGAATCGCATCTGCTGCAAGATATACGATATACAGCAATGTTAGGGTTGCTTTCAGGCTGCTTCCTGTCTCGTACTATGTCATGTATCTTTTTCCCGAATGTGATGGCGATTCTCACTGTATTGCCGAAGTATCTGCTGATCGTCCGGGAAATGTTACACGGTGGTAATATGAGAAAATTATTAGAAGAGGGTGCAGGGTCTGATCTTGTGAGTATGTTCTCTGCCTTCTTTCTGAGGTTTAGTTGGAAGCCTCTGGGATATTTATGTTTCATGAAATAATTAATTATATAGGCAACCTCATCCTCAAGAAATTCAGGACTCCAGATCCTCAATGCTGTGAGGAAGAAGCCAATTACAACACCAGATTTTGTTTTGTTGCTGTGGGCGGAGTAGTAATGGATCTAATCCTCTTTATTTGTAGGCTTCCCGTAGAGAGAAACGTAGGCCATCGTCACCCCGATGGATCAGAGTGTCCAGGAAAGGTAATTTCTGATCCTCTTCCTCCTCCACGATGAACTGGATTTTCTCGAGGACGGAGTTAAGTCGCGTCAGTGTATGTTGTAAGGATGACCTTCTGGGGACAATGACGAGGACATCATCTATGTATCCAAGCCAAGTTGAATGTCTGCCGATCATATCCTTGTAGTTATCCCTCTCCAGTGTCTCCATGAACAGGCAGGCCATGACTGCACTCAAAGGGGAGCCCATGGCAAGACCACTAATCTGCTGGTATTCTTCCCCAGCAAATTCGAAGTAGCCGAAGTCTACGCATAATTTCACCAGGCGAACGAAGTGATGATTCGGCAGCGCAAGTTCAGCATCTGTCATGGAGCTGGTGACCCTCTTGATAGCTCGGACTGCTCCGTCTGTGTGTACATTGGTGAAGAGGGATTTTACATAAAAACTGGCAAGCTTTTTATTTTTACACCCGGAACTCTGAAGACGTCTGATGAGGTCCCCGGAGTTCTTCAGGTGGGAATCCCTGATGACTCCCATAGCGCCGGAGAGGGTTTTTTCCAAATACTTAGCCAAACGATGGGGAGCGCTGTCAATACCAGAGGTGATCGATCTCATCGGTACGCCTGGCTTGTGTACCTTCGGGAGACCTTTCATGGACGGGTTGCGGGGAGCCTCTTCTGGCAGGTTAAGTAGGCCTTTACCTTCAGCTGAGCGCAGGAGTAAATTTCCCCGCCTTCTTCTTGAATATAGCAGCTTCCATCTTCCCCTCACCTTTCGTTACTTTCCTGTAAACAGAAGCATCGGAAAGTAAATTGTTCATTTTAAGTATGTACTCACTTTTGTCATAACAACAATACCACCGCTGGGCCGATAGTGAAGTCGACAATCACCTACACAGTGACGTGTACATAAAGAGGAAAAGGAAAACAACCATTATAAGAAATGAAAATGAATCGTAATGTTGCGAACTTTTCATCATTAGACGAATAGTTAGCCGAAATTAATCTCTTTTCATTC